>NC_036644.1:6233744-6476222 GCF_002806865.2 Cucurbita pepo subsp. pepo
ATATTTTTTTTTTTTTTTTTTAAGTTATATTTTTAAAACAAAATACTAATAAAATTGAAATTAATTGAATATAAATTACATTTTATTTTATTATATAAATAATCCGTTTTAGAAAACAAAAAAGGTGTCGATCTTCATGACCAACCAAAAATACATTCTTACCGCAGCGGGACAACAATTGTGCAACAGTTGTTCTAATATAACGAAACAAGTCTGTTGTGAGAAATTCAAACTTTGTGAACAATGTCAGCATATATTCGGGTCACGTTTGAGATAAATATTTTAGAAAACGTGAGCAAGAAAATACGTTGAAAACAATCTTAAAGAAAGCAGCGTTATAAGCTAAAAGTGAGTTGGCAATAACACCGGTTTTGATAGCATATAACCTGGTAAGAAGAATTGACAACTAATCCTTAGTCGACCGACCAAAAGTGCATTTTGCCCTATTTTTTTTAAGTATAAAATATTGCATTTATAATGTATTTTAATTGAATTAATTAATTTTAAAAACTATTTAATGCTTTTAATATATAATTTAATATGAAAATTCAATAAAAGTATACATAAATCATTTTTAAAGACAAAATACTTATTTAAGCAATCAATTTATATCGACTACTTGTAGTGTTATTATGAGCTACTAATGTAAGAACCCAACATTTCTTGGTACATTAGTATGTACGGTGCTTGTCTTCAATTTATGCTTATGAGCTTATTATGATATGTCATGTATACAAGTATATTCAGTCTACTAAATCTCGTGGAAACCTGACCGATGCATTGTGTGCTAAGTTAGAGACAATTTCTAGCCGTTGAGTTGTGTGCTACTTTAAGACGCCAGATAGGTTAGTAGATGGACTGTATTTAGTTGAGAGTTAGTCTTACGTGCGAGTCTGAAATCAAAGAAGTAGTCACAAGACATGTCGCCTAATTAGTCTACCAAATCCCCCGAAAACTTGACCGACATATTGTGTGCTAAGTTAAGAACGACTCTTCTTGACCATCAGATTGTGCTGTTTCAGGCTACAGAGAGTTTCGTAGACGAGTCGTATTTGAGCAGGAATGAGTCTTACTTACAGTTCAAAATTTAAAGTAAGCATAAAGAGAGTTAATAGGTAAATGATAGTTAAAATACCTTAAGACCTTTAGTGAAGCCTAGTTACCGAAAGTTACGTTGAGAACTGAGAAACCTACGCCCACGAAAGAACGCCATCATTGCTAACTATTCGAGAAGCGAACTAAACAAAGAGCTTAGACTGAAATCAAAATAGGCAATTTGAGCTTATAAAATGAAAGAACGGCCGGACCGAGAACCCGATCCAGGCCAAAGACCTTCGAAAGAAAGGTTAATTATAAAACGCAAGTATACTGAAAAGATAATTAATATAACTTATTGATAACAAGTTAGCTACTTACCCAAGCTACGTTCCCGTTCTTGCATGTGAGACTTGAATATCAGCTGACGATGATTGCACGAGTGAGCTGGTTGGCTATAGAACCTGTTAGATCGGAGTTTAGAGTAGACTCTAGAGTTTTTTTTACCGATAAATTCATCCTTCATGCATGGTCTGTAATTAGCTGGATCAAAAGTCTATTTTACTCATATAATTACATCTTATACCGTGACACAATAATAAACAATTTATTTATGTTTCGATCATAAACCAAGTCTATTTTGGGCTAGTAAGAGGATGAGGTCAATGGTTCTTGTCACGATCTCGATTTCGAGGCTTTGAAACCGACATTAAGACTAGAAAGATGAAAGGGAAGGCAAATAAAAATAAAATAAATACAAAATAAAATTCAAATATAGAAAGGTGTTGTTCAAATTTAGTACGAAGGAGGAAATGAGTTTGGGATACAATTACAAACCGGAATATAAAAGACTCAAATGCAAGATAGACTGACGCTACGGAACGACCTCCTCTGTGATCGCACAGCTCTCGAACGCTCCTCCACCTCGACCGGTAGTCTGCGAACACTTGAAAAGAAAGGAAAAATGGTGACTATATATAAATATACCCAGTAAGCAACCTACCTGTAGGCTCTCATCTCATTCTTAACCGATAGGCAGCCACAATCTTTACTTTGAGCTTTAGAAAGTTTTGAGTCTAGCATCAACGGCTACCTAGGCATCTGAAATGCCTCAAAGTTTCGAGCCATACTTAAGTTGCTCATGGACACTTTGAAGTTCACATTTTTCTAGTGATATGACGAGAGTTATTTCTCCAAGAAGCTGAACCCCATTTTGTTTTCACATTTTAGTTAGTCTTTTCTTCGTAAGTTGAGCTCATGCTTGTATTGACCGAAGCTAATAGCTTTAGTGATTCAATAGGGATACCGAGAGAGGAAATTAACGAGCATAAGAGTTATCTGCACAACAATTAAATGAGTTAATAATTCGCATAAACTCTCGGAAGGATCATTAGCTAATTTAGGAAATAATAATAGGTTTATAGGTAAGAAATACATCTCTGTTGACATGAGGTCTCTCGGAGAAGCTCAAAACAAAGTTACTAGAGCTTACACTCAAAATGGAGAGAGTCGTGGTTCGGTTACCTTTACCTAAAAAATGGACTTGAAAAGGAAGAGAAAAGGAGAAAAATGCGCCGAGCTTTAAATAAACCCGTTCTACAAATTCTGCCGCTCAATTCCTACTCCCTCGCTCACTTGCTACTTCAACTTCTGTGTTGCAATGGAGATTGACAATCTGGTAAACAAACTTTATCATTGATATTCGCGTCCTTTGTTTTGCGCTTTCATTGCTGTTGGATTGTGAAGGAGTTAGTGTTTCTGAACTTATTGCTTGAATTTTTGTTCCCTGCAGTTCTTATTTGTTTGGATTCTAGTGCGATTTCTCCTGTTACTGTTTTTCTTTGTTTTGTTGAGCTTTGCTAGTATGATTTATGCCGGAATGTTGGTTTTCGGGTCTTGGAGTTTTAGGAAATGTGTATTCTCTTTGGTTTGATGGATTATCTTGTTTTCCTAGTACGATTTTTATTTCAGTTCGTCATGTTAGTTTTGTTCTTCACTGTTTCTTCTTTTCTGATTTCGTTTGTTACTTTGTTCGTGAAAAGGAACAAGGTTTATTTTCATCTTCTTGTTCTCTTTGTTAATCGCGGCATTTTTTAGTTGTTTCTTTAATGTTTACCATTGAATCAGAGGGGAAAAACCTTGGTTTAAATTGCTATACCATGGATCCTGTGAAAATATTGTCAACTGAGAGATTTGAAAATTTTAAAAATTAAAAGAAAAAATAAAGAAGAAAATCTATTCAATATGATAAACACCGCATTGAGAAACTGTTTGAGATTTGATTGCTCCCTACTGTTCCTTATTCATGTAACTCTATTCTAATATGTCTATAATTTGATAAGATGTTTAGTTCAATATGAGCTTAGCGTAGCAACTAAAGTATTTCTACTTTCTCTCAAATATTCGTATCCTCCCACCCCTCATGCGGTGTAGTATATTAAAGGAAGTAGACAATTGGTTCTTAACTGTTTGTTGCATTTAATTTTGTTGCAGCCTTCTGCATCTGATGAAGTAAGAGATGTCAACGATTGCTCAATATGTCTTGCATTGAACCAAAATGACCATCTTTTCAGCAAAAAGAAGGTGAAATATGGATACCCACATTTTGCTTCTACGCTGCTCTCTTGATCAGGAAAGTGTAGAGAGTGAGAGTCTCTATTAAATTTTCAGAAAAATTTGAATAGCAAGGATCGCATAATTTGGAATTTACTACCTTTATTGATAGATAATTTTGGCTTATCTTTTTTCTCCATTAGTCGGCATTCTAACTTTTTGAGTGATAGTCAGTACTGATAAGAATGCTACATTCAATTGAATAATGAAGTTGATTATGATTTATGCTCACAGATTAAGTTATAATAACGAACCGGCAGTTACATAAAACAGGCGATTTTGACCAAATTCCCTTGCTAGCTGCAATACAATTATTTTTTAGCAAGAAACAAGGACTTCCGTAAGCAGGAAGTGTAGGAAAAAAGTTGGACAAGGAATCCAACCCCACTGGATAAACCCGTACATTAAACCATGTTAAGAATAAAGGGAATCCAAATGAATAGGAGTTCATATTTGTTGCAATACTATCCTTCCCAGTTTTAATGATCAAAATTGGCATGCTCCCAAACTGTACTAACTAAGCCCCATGCTAACATTCAAGTGGTGAATCATTTTCATTATCTTTGTCTTTTAACCATTTACATGTAATCCTTTTGATCTACATTTCCCAAGTAATTACATAACTTTGATAGGCAAAAGAAACCTTTTCCCTAAATTATTGTTCTAGTATCCTTTCTAAACCTCACAACTTGGGTTATAAGGCTCGGAGATGCCAAACCCATTTGGGAAGTGTTCCCACATAAAGGAAGTGCAAGGAAATGTCCCGCATGGTTTTAGACTTGTTGATTAAGAGAGAGTTTCCATTGTCATTTATCCCTCCTGACAAAAGTACAATTAACAATCAACTTAGGAAGCTTAATCCATGCAATCAAACTAGGACTCCATTTATCTCATTTATATATATTTCCTTGAGAATCTATGCATTTTGATCTTTTGGACGTCATTTAGTTTGGTGGACAGCTTATAATATTCTAACTTACTGTCAATTTACTATCTCTTATCATTTTGTACATTTCTTTTTTCTGTAGAAATTATTAGAAAAACAGGGTTTCAAGTCTGAGAATTGCATTTACTTGAAGTGCTCTCTGTGTCCTGAGGAAGTAGATACTGTTCTGAAAGAGTTGGTACAAATTGCAAGAATTATTCACTTAAATGAGGTAACCTGAAGAATTTCTTTAGGTCAATGTTTTCCTGTCGTTTCTGGAGATATTTAAGTTACTGCTACACCGCTACGCAGGAATGTTGTATATCTCGTAATAAATTGGAAGGAATGCCAAGTAATTTTGGTACTTGGGTGTGCTTAACTGAGATTCATTTGCATTCTAGTTTTTTTTCTTTATGTTGGGGAAATAAGACGGGAAACAAATAGCATTAATTTGTATTTTAGTCTGAAATCCATTTAACATAAGTAATAGATATTGATATCTACTTTAATGATTGAGCTGCAGCCTGAAATGTATTTTGGAGAAGATGACGCATGTACACCAGCAGATTCCTACAGCCCCAGGAATGAAATGGAGGCCCTCAATACAATAATTTCTCTTGTTGACATCTGTCTCTCTAGTTGTAAGCCTGTCCAGCTTAATGTCCTGCAAGAGCTACGGAAAGCAGCTATTCGTATGATCCATAAGTATGGAGATGTATACAGTATGGATGCTAAAACTTTGGGAGACAGCTGTGTGAAAGAGAATTCTTTGTTACAGTGGGGTGAGAGCAATGGCGTCAGGACAAGCTTGAAGATAGCTTGTAAGTTTTTTCCATCTTAGTTTCTTGGCAATATTCTTGTTATCTACATCTATTGATGCTTGATTTTGAATAATAGCATAATGGAAAGCCTGAAATATTGGAGGTGCACCGTAAGTTTTTCAATACCAAGCAATTGTAATTTGTATGCTTTATTCTTCATATAGATGTTGAAGGTGCTGGTAGAGGAGCCATAGCCAAAGAAGATCTAAACGTTGGTGACACCGTATTGGAGATCCCTCTGGATATTGTTATTTCTGAGGAACTTGTGCAGAAGACCACCATGGTAAATTCATCGCTAAGAATCTGTTGTAGTTGCCATCTTAGAACTTCAATCTTCTAGAACTTTCCTGACAGAAAATGATATTAAAAGAATTACAATCTTGGCCTTCATACTGATACTGTTGTTCAATTCCCCGTCTCATCTTTAACAATGCTCTGTTGCACATTGATAATTGAGTGCTTATGTCTAGAGTTAAAGTTGGTTGAATTTCTAGCGATTTTATATTTTCAAGAATTTTTTATCATACAATGATGCTAAGAAGATTATTTTTCTCCCCACCAGCCGTGGGATGCATTGACGTTACATTGTTCCCTCTAAGCATGCATGCTTTAACAATTGATTACAATAAGTTTAGTGGTATGGTTCAAGGTGCGCCAGTTCTGTGTAAAATACTTTTCTATCTGGGTATCTGTTGCAATTAGGATCAGTGTTTCCTCGCATCACAGTAAATTCCATTCTTATAACGAGCATGCACAATTGTATTCAAGTTGGTTACTTTTTGTTGATGTAAGTGCTAGTTAATTCCTTTGGAGAGACCGGTGAGATTAGTGCTTGTGCTATGACCTAGATAAGGTATAGTTCCAGACAGACATTTTCATTTGGAGACATCATTGCATACCCCACTTGTCTTTAACTGGTCTTTTGGATATGTAATCACAGTGAGCAATCCGACTGTGGTAGTTAGAAGTGCTATTTGAAGTGAATGCCCATGGTACAGATTTCAATAGAATGATTTATTTATTTATTTATATTATTATTAATATTTAATTTGTAGCATTAATGTGGAGAGAGAAGTTTGTAAGGAATGATTACAAATAGAAAGTAGAGCCATCATGACTTTATTCGTAAATTTCAGTATTCCATATTATCAAAGATCGAAGGCATGTCGTCTGAGACAATGCTATTGATATGGAGCATGAAGGAGAAGCACATTGCCGATTCCAAATTCAAGGTCTACTTTGATACTCTCCCAGAAGCGTTTAATACTGGTATTTACCCTTACCTTTATTAGATCGTTCTGACTGACTTTTGGGGCTATCATTATGTTTAGAACGAGAACTTGAAAGTGTTAGACGAACACGACTCTCCACAATGGTATGATATTGTCCACTTTGAGCATAAGCTCTCATGGCTTTGCTTTGGGCTTCCCCAAAAGGCCTCATGCCAATGGGGATAGTATTCCTTGATTATAAACTCATGATCATTCCCTAAATTAGCCGATATGGGACTTTTATCATCCAACACTTCCCCTCGAACTANGTGCGAGTGTTATAAGAAAAAATCGAATCAATAGTGAAAATGCTGTTAAGGAAAAAGTAAAAACATAATTTTAATAATGTCTGAGCACAGGTTCGAACTGAGGACCTTTAATGTGTGAGACTAGCGTGATAACCAACTATACCACCCAGGCACACTGGGGACCTCTAANTCTTTTGGAGTCTTAGTCATTTTTTACTATGCCTTCGAGGAGTCCTTTGTTCGACATTTGAGGATTCTATTGGCATGACGAAGTTTAGGGCATGGCTCTGATACCATGTTAGACAAACACGACTCTCCACAATGGTAGGATATTGTCCACTTTGAGCATAAGCTTTCATGGCTTTTCTTTGGGCTTTCGCAAAAGGCCTCATGCCAATAGAGATAGTATTCCTTGATTATAAACTCATTATCATTCCCTAAATTAGCCGATGTGAGACTTTCATCATAATCACATTTATCAAATGGTTTATTTTTCTTTTTGTTGCATGCTTGTAGAATCTTCAGTTAGCCGTTAGCACCGATAATCTTTTTATGTCTCTTGCCATGCGTACATTATTTTTTCTCTTTATGTACGAGTAAGGAAATAACTGTGCTTTCTTTTTCCTTTGAGAGGGAAATGGAATTTCAATTATGTAATGAAGTTTACAAAACATTAGTGGGGTAGGGAAAAGCCCTTTCAGTTGGAGCACAAGTATCACTTAGCGAGTGATTACAAAGAACAAAAATTCTTTGCTTCCACCAAGTGGCTTCTGTGTGCAAACTAAGATCAAATAAGTGTAGTTTCACTACTTTCCTTCCATACTCCTCTCAAGCCAAGTGGTTCAAAGGAAGACTGTGATCAAGTTCAACCATAGAGATTTTGATTGCTTTTTGTAGGGGTGAAGCTACCATAATAGTGTGTTTGTTAATCACAACATTCCTGTGCAATGGGGTGGTCCTTCCAAATGCCTGAAAAAGAGCATCCCAGGAAGCAGAATCGAAATGGTGGCTTACAGCAATATGATCATGGTTCTAGACCATTCAATTCCTTAACAAATCCAATCGTCTATCTCGAGACTTGATCCTGAAAAACAAAACATGATGAGAATAAAATATAACTCTATAGTGGCCGTCATGGGTAAGCTTTTTTATGAAGATTAGACTATTAGATAGTTTTGGGACGTATAGGACATTTTTTAGTGTAAGGGCAAGAGATGATTATATCACTGGCTTCTGCAATGGTGGCACTGGTTCCATTTGCTATTATAAGTATTTGATTACACGGGCATGGTTTATATGTTTTAAAATATTGTGAATATGGAGTCATGTGATCCGTTGCATTGGAGTCTAATCGAAGAATTATCCTTGTTCATCTCTGAAGAATTTATACAAAAGGTGAATGAAGATTTACCTAAGATTGTCGAGTCATTTGAACTTGATGTTTTGTGGAGGGAGTCCAATAATACCCTCAACCTCTCAACCTCTTCATTATTGAATCCACGCTCGTTCCTTCGACATGTCTCCCTTGTTTATCCAACCACGGTTTTGTGAGCCTCCTCGATTTCTCCATTCATGGTTGGGAGGTTTTCAATTCAACTTCCAACAACTCTCCACCGTGTGTCGCGGTTTCTTACCGTGGGTACACCATAAATTATCTATATTACTCTTCCATTGGTTGTCGCTTTTGTATGTATCTTTCTCTGTAGCAAAAGCTGTTGCATCTATATTGGGTTGTTTATCAAGCATAAGGCTTCACCTGCTCTAATAATGGAAATTGTTTCTTCTAGGGTAATGCTTCAAACTCGAATGAACACTCATATCTGAAAACTTCTTCAAGTGCGAGTGTTATAAGAAAAAATCGAATCAATAGTGAAAATGCTGTTAAGGAAAAAGTAAAAACATAATTTTAATAATGTCTGAGCACAGGTTCGAACTGAGGACCTTTAATGTGTGAGACTAGCGTGATAACCAACTATACCACCCAGGCACACTGGGGACCTCTAAAAATAACGATGTGAACTCGAATCAACAGTGAAAATGGTGTTAAGGAAAAAGTAAAAACATAATTTTAATAATGTCTGAGTTCGAACCTCTAGTGTGCGAGACTAGCGTGATAACCAACTACACCACCCAGACAAGATGAGATTCCAAAATAACGAATCAAAAGTGAAAATGTTGTTAAGGAAAAAGTAAAAACATAATTCTGATAATGTCTGAGCCCAAGTTCGAACTGTAGTGTGTGAGACTAGCGTGATAACCAACTACACCACCCAGACAAGGTGAGATTCCAAAATAACGATGTGAACTCGAATCAACAGTGAAAATGGTGTTAAGGAAAAAGTAAAAATATAATTTTAATAATGTCTGAGACCAAGTTCGAACTGGGGACCTCTAGTGTGTGAGACTAGCGTGATAACCAACCACACCACCTAGACAAGGTGAGATTTCAAAATATAACGATTTGAACTCGAATCAACAGTGAAAATGTTGTTAAGGAAAAAGTAAAAACATAATTCTGATAAGGTGAGATTCCAAAATAACGATTTGAACTCAAAATCAACCGTGAACATGTAAAAACATATGGGGATCTCTAGTGTGTGAGACTAGCGTGATAACCAACTACACTACCCAGACATGAGATTCCAAAATGAAAATGTTGTTAAGGAAAAAGTAAAACTAGCGTGATAACCAACTACACCATCCAGACAAGATGAGATTCCAAAATAACGATTTGAACTCGAATCAACAGTAAAAAACATAAACAGTGAAAATGTTGTTAAGCAAAAAGTAAATGTTGTTAAAGGAAAAAGTAAAAACATAATATTTAATAATGTCTGAGCCCAGATTCGAACTGGGGACCTCTAGTGTGTGAGACTAGCGTGATAACCAACTACACCACCCAGACAAGGTGAGATTCCAAAATAACGATGTGAACTCGAAACAACAGTGAAAATGGTGTTAAGGAAGAAGTACAAACGGAAGAAGTACAAACATAATGTTGTTAAGGAAAAAGATGGTGTTAAGGAAGAAGTACAAACGGAAGAAGTACAAACATAATGTTGTTAAGGAAAAAGTAAAAACATAATTCTGATAATGTCTGAGCCCAGGTTCGAACTGGGGACCTCTAGTGTGTGAGACTAGCGTGATAACCAACTACACCACCCAGACAAGGTAAGATTCCAAAATAATGATGTGAACTCGAATCAACAGTGAAAATGGTGTTAAGGAAAAAGTAAAAACGTAATGTCTGAGGCCCAGGTTCGAACTGGGGACTTCTAGTGTGTGAGACTAGCATGATAACCAACTACACCACCCAGACAAGGTGAGATTCCAAATTCCAAAGAATTATGAGGTTCGAACTGGGGATCTCTAATGTGTGAGACTAGCGTGATAACGAACTACACCACCTAGACAAGATGAGATTCCAAAATAACGATGGGAACTCGAATCAACAGTGAAAATGGTGTTAAGGAAGAAGAATGTCTGAGCCTAGGTTCGAACTGGGGACCTCTAGTGTGTGAGACTGGCGTGATAACCAACTACACCACCGAGACAAAGTGAGATTCCAAAACAACAATTTGAATTCCAAAATAACAATTTGAACTCGAATCAACATGTTGTTAAGGAAAAAGTAAAAACATAATTCTGATAATGTCTGAGCCCAGGTTCGAACTGGGGACCTCTAGTGTGTGAGACTAGCGTGATAACCAACTACACCATTCAAACTGGGGACCTCTAGTGTGTGAGACTAGCGTGATAACCAACTACCAGACAAGGTGAGATTCCAAAATAACGATGTGAAAATGGTGTTAAGGAAAAAGTAAAAACATAATTTTAATAATGTCTGAGCCTAGTGTGATAACCAACTACACCATCCAGACAAGGTTACCTCTAGTGTATGAGACTAGCGTGATAACCAACTACCAGACAAGGTGAGATTCCAAAATAACGATGTGAACTCGAATCAACAGTGAAAATGGTGTTAAGGAAAAAGTAAAAACATAATTTTAATATTAAAAACCAACTACCAGACAAGGTGAGATTCCAAAATAACGATGTGAAAATGGTGTTATGGAAAAAGTAAAAACATAATTACCAACTACTAGACAAGGTGAGATTCCAAAATAACGATGTGAAAATGGTGTTATGGAAAAAGTAAAAACATAATTTTAATAATGTCTGAGCCCAGGTTCGAACTGGGAACCTCTAGTGTGTGAGACTAGCGTGATAACCAACTACACCACCCAGACAAGATGAGATTTCAAAATAACGATTTGAAGTCGAATCAACAGTGAAAATGTTGTTAAGGAAAAAGTAAAAACATAATTTTAATAATGTCTGAACCCAAGTTCGAATTGGAGACCTCTTGTCTGTGAGACTAGTGTGATAACCAACTACACCACCCAAACGATGTGAGATTCTAAAATAATAACCAACTACACCACCACCCAAACAATGTGACAACTACACCACCCAAACAATGTGAGATTCTAAAATAATAACCAACTACACCACCACCCAAACAATGTGAGATTCTAAAATAACTATTTGAATTCAAATCAACAGTGAGAATGTTGTTGAGGAAAAAGTTAAAAACAGAGGAAAAAGTTAAAAACATAAATTTTAAAAATGTCTGAGCCCAAGTTTGAACTACTTCTTTGAACTCGAATCAACACTCATATTACACTCATATTTCGGAAAACTTGTTAAAGTGAGAGTGTTTTAAGAAAAAAATTAAAACATAATTTTAAAAATGTTTTGAGGACTTCTTAAAGTGAGAATGTTGTAAGTAAAAAGTGTTAAAATATAATTTAAAATATGTCTGAGCATAGGTTTAAACTTGGGGCTTCTAGTGTGTTTGAGACTAATGTGATAACCAACTACACCACCAATTAACGCCTTGAACTCAAATCAACACTCACACTCATACTTTGTGTGACTTCTTAAAGTGAGATTGTTGTAAGACGAGTTTAGAAACAAGTTTTTTTACTCTTGAACTTGGTTATCAAGGTAATCTGTTCAAAAACTTTTCCTTGGGATGATTCTTTATACTTCTTGGTGTTATCGAATAACTTAGATGTAATGATTTTTTTTCAACCAGATTAAAATGATATGAAACTTTTGGAATTTTATTAATAATCTTGTTGAAAAACAAAATCTTTAGATCTAAATTATCCAAGAACCCCAAGAACGATAAGGAATCAACCCAAGGGAAAGTTTTGGAACGGATTATCTTGATAATCAAGATCAAAAGTAAAGTAAATTCGTTTCTAAACTCTTGATTCAAATGACTCCATAAGATAGTTGGATCAAAACTACTTGAAATGCAAAGTAACAAACTAACGGCTTAAGAAACATAATATGTCAACTTCATTTTTAATACCCAAAAATCTTCCTACGGGCGGTAACTTTCATGGCCATCAATACCATGATGACGACTAACTAATTGTAACTTATAATTCAAAGATAATTCTCTAGAACTTAAAAAATACAATAAAAGTTTCTTAAATCTAAATCATCGATTAAGACACCTTGTTTTGTATCACATTTTCTTGGTCTTTTCCCTACTCAACTCAATTGCTATCTTGCAGCCACGTCGTCTACCATATGAACTTGCGTTGTGCACAATTTAGCACTGGGCTAGCACATGTCTCATCTAACCTTCGACTTTTTTGTTTACAACTATTGACACTATTCCTCTTATGTGAATGATTCTTTCAAAGGCACCCTACTTAGTATACCTTCTAACCATATGTTGCCCATTTGGAACTCCCAAGCTCTTGGCAAATGAGCTTGGTTCATGCTTCATTGATGGGTAAGACTCTTCCTCAGGAGTCGAGCTTCAACCCACAAAGCTATTCTCGAATCTGACTCACAATCATCCTGCCCAATCTGGCACTCGTGACACACTTGTGAAGTCTTCATTCAACCATTGACTTTATTTCCTAACTGTCTTGATCGATTTAGACACACAAAGTGTGGCTCTGATACCAACTGTCACAGTCATATCTTTTCAACTGTGTGACATTATGATCTTAACACGCTTAAGACATTTCTCAAGGGAAATATTCTCCTTAAGAAATATTCTCATTTGCCTGACGATGTAGCTTTATCAGACCTTAGGCTTAAGACATTTCTTAAGGGAACTTTATCAGACCTTAGGCTTAAGACATTTCTTAAGGGAAATATTCTCCTTAGGATTGTAGCATCTGCAGTGCAATTCATCTTGAATAAACGATAATAATCAGAGTTCCTGCCACGATGTTGGTAAGACATTGGCATATTCAGTGACAGTTTTTACTTCTTGCTTCATAGCTCTCGTCTTGATTTTAAATTTCATAGATCTAAGTAGCATCTCTAGCCTTGGAGTAAATGCAATGAATAAAATCTCATATGTCTCGTGTTAGAATCTCAAAGCCATGACATTATCTGGAGTCTTCCTCGTCCCATGTAGTAAATCTAGGATCCGTCTTTGCTGGTCTTGGTCCAATGAGGTGTTGGAGTTTTCCCTTTTTTAAGGTACGTCCCCACAATTTGAGACCATTTGAGGAAGTTTTTTCTGTTGGGTTGGTATGATAATCAGATGGGTTGAAGGTGATAAGGAATTATTACAAGGGAAAGTAAGATTTGGATTACTTTGTTGATCAAATATCTCTAGACAAGAACACTTGTTTGAGATTCGAATCACTCCACAAGCAAAATCGATCACATGCAGCCTAAACTACATAGAATTGTAAAAAAACTTAGTCATTGGCTAAAGGAAAGTACAAATACTCTTTTTACTACATTTTCCCTAGTCTACTTTACAAATATAACATACATGACTTTGTATAGCCTCAAAATGAAAATTCTTGAACTTCTACGAGGCATTTCATGAGTCATACCTTCATACTTTAGGACCATAGTAATTGAGGTGCATACTTTTTATCTCACATGTTGTAACCTTTCCTTTGTAATCAATATTATCATTATGACTATCTGACTTTTGAGCACTAAAGTGGGAAAATGACAAGACAATAGTTATGTTTGAATAATCTGAACACTAACCATGTGCTGACACGTGCATGAAGTAATTTTTATTTTCCTGGTCTAATATTTTACAAGTTCTCAGGGTTGAGTTTTGGAGTTGGTGCAATGATGACTTTGGACGGAACCCTGCTTTTCGGTGAGATAATGCAAGCAAAAGAGGTTAGTTCTCACATATCTTGTTCGTCAATATTTATTTGTTAAGACAACCTTTAGGGGCTAGCATGTGTTGGATGAAAGTCCCACATCGTCTAATTTAGGGAATGATCATGGGTTTATAATCAAAGAATACTATCTCCATTGGTACGAGTCTTTTGGGGAAGCCCAAAGCAAAGTCACGAGAGCTTATGCTCAAAGTGGACAATATCATACCATTGTGGAGAGTCGTGTTCATCTAACTTTCACTTATACATTCAAAATTTATTTATTAAGACAACCTCTAGGGGCTAGCATGAATTATTGTTTCCTCTAATTATGTTGTTAAAAGGTAATCTCACTACATTTTTCTCATTATTTTTTATGGCATTGAACATTAATAGAAATAAAGTGAAAATGATAAAACTGTACCAACCCAGGCCCACCGCTAGGGGAGATATTGTCCTCTTTTGGCTTTCTCTTTCAGCTTCCCCTGCTTTAAAACGCGTCTGCTAGGGGAAGGTTTCACACCCTTATAAAGGGTGTTTTGTTCTCTTTAAAACGCGTTTGCTACGGGAAGGTTCCACACCCTCATAAAGGGTGTTTTGTTCTCCTCCCCTGGCATAGAAATAAAGTGAAAATGATAAAACTGTAACAACCTAGACCCACAGCTAGTAGGTATTGTCCTCTTTGGGCTTTCCCTTTCGGCTTCCCCTTAAGCCTTTAAAATGCGTCTGCTAGGGGAAGGTTACCCTTATACAGGTTGTTTTGTTCTCCTCCCCAACCAATGTGGGACATCCGATTCCACTGTGTAACTTTGAGAAACGTGTTTTAAAGTCTTGAGGGGAAGCCCGAAAGGGAAAGTCTAAAGAGAACAATAACTACTAGTGGTGGGCCTGAGTTGTTACAAATGGTATCAGAGCCAAACACCGGCGGTGGGCCTGGGTTGTTACAAAAACCATTTCTCCTCTGGTTCACTTTTTATGGTTAGGTACTTGGCTCATTTTTCCAATGATTTCTATTTCATTTTGATGGTTTGATTTTGAATATCTTTATTCGATTTTCAAACTTATATTTATATGTAACGTTGACTTGTTTGCAGCACTTGCGGGAACAATACAATGAGTTATTTCCTGCGTTATGTAACAACCATCCTGACGTTTTCCCTGAGGAGTACTACTCATGGGAGAAGTTCTTATGGGCTTGTGAACTTTGGTATTCAAATAGCATGAAAATCATGTTTTCTGATGGAAGTCTTAGAACCTGCTTGGTTCCGATTGCAGGTTTTCTCAATCACTCGGTATGTTACTGTAGTGTCAGTCCCCTACCAGAGTCCTGCTTCGTGGATGGGGGATGAGTTTAGTTTGAGAAAATTGTACGAAAAGTAGTGTAATTCACTTGAACTAGGAATCCCTTCCTTGTTTGGTATCTGCTGTTACCTCTGTTCTTACGTCAAGTTGATTTCCTCTAGTTACATGACGGTCAATAGCTTCCAAATTTGTGACTTAGCTGCTGACCATAGTTTCTGTGAGATCCCACGTCGGTTGAGAGGAGAGGAGAACGAAACACCTTTTATAAGGGTGTGGAAACCTCTCCCTATCAGACGCGTTTTAAAAACCTTGAGAGGAAGTCCAAAAGGGAAAACTCAAAGAGGACAATATCTACTAGCGGTGGGCTTGGGCTGTTATAAATGATATCAGAGCCAGGCACCAGACGATGTGCCAGCGAGGAGGCTCTTCCCCGAAGGGGGTAGACACGAGGCAATGTGCCAGCAAGGACGCTGGGCCTCGAAGGGGGTGGATTTGGTAGGGGTCCCACATTGATTGGAGGAAGGAATGAGTGTCAGCGAGGACGCTGGGCCCTAAAGGAAGGTGGATTGTGAGATCCCACATTGGTTGGTGAGGAGAACGAAACACTCTTTATAAGAGTGTGGAAACCTCTCCCTAGCAAACGAGTTTTAAAAATCTCGAGGGAACCCCGAAAGGGAAAGCCCAAACAAGACAATATCTGCTAGCGGTAGACTTGGGCAGAAAGTAATTTTCAACATTAAACTCAGATGCATTCTGATTCCGTATTTCTTCGATTGTAAGTATTTACTTTACTATTTAGAAATTGAGTTCCATTTTCCTTTGCTTCATTGTTACATGGTTCCTTGGTCCAGTTGCATCCACACATACTACACTATAGCAAAGCTGATTCAGATACAAATTCATTGAAATTCCGCCTATCAAGACCATGCCGTGCAGGAGAAGAATGTTATCTTAGTTATGGAAATTACTCTGCTTCTCATCTGGTTGCTTTTTATGGATTTTTACCCGAAGGAGACAACGTAAATGATGTCATTCCATTAGGTATTCTCTTGTTCTGTCTAGTGGACAATTGAAGGATGCTTTCTTTACTTTAATATGTGATCTATGTATGACTTTCTTATATTACGATTGTTTATTTGTCGAGTGCAGACATCGACTTCGGTGATGATGCTAACGATATCATCACATCAGACTGGAGTACTCATATGGTGAGGGGAACATGGTTGTCAAAGAACCAAAGCATATTCCATTATGGTCTGCCCTCACCGTTATTAGAGTGTTTACGTAAAGCTCGATGCCCTGAATTACGCACCAAACTCAAGGTAATTCTTATCTCGTTTTGTTCATTTCTCAATCGTAACGTTGTAGGTCAAGGGTACAGGATTTTGTTTATCAGTTATTATTACTTGTTTATCTTAACTTCGTAGCTGCAGGGAAGCTTGGAAATTGAAATGGAAGTCCTTAATGATCTCCTCTCAATCTTTGATGGAATGATGGAAAATCTTGAGGATGTGAATGAAGACAGGTAATGAAGCATTTTCGAAACTGTAATAGAGTATAAACTATACAATTCCGAAAGCAACGTCGTCTCGAAACAACGCTTTTCCATGGAATAAACTTGAAAGTTTTGGTCCTTGCAGGAGCAGTACAGAATGGGATATAAAGTTAGCATTGAACTATAAAGATCTTCAAAGGAGGATAGTTTCCTCATGTCTGAATTCATGTCATGCTGGTTTGAAGACGGTCGAACTTGCATTATACGAATGCATGGAAGAGGACACTCGAGGCTAAAAACACGAGCGGTCAGACATGCTCGTTCCAGGTAAGCCAGTTTTTGAGATTTTATCACAGCAGATTGCTAGTGTCTTGTAAGTAGATAAGAGTTTTTGTATCAAAATTAGGCCCCAAAAGGTGGGATTGACTGATCCGATCATGTTGTGAGCTTTTACTTGGATATGTGTGATGTAAGCTGCATGGACTTAGATTAGACACAAATATAATTAGATCTGCTTTTCATAGACAAACTTGAGATTTGCGATCCCAGGTAAGATTGGTTCAGGATCATGGGATCCTTTTCTATCAGATTAGAAGGGCTGTTGCACAAAATATACTTCTAAGTAATTGCTCGANAAAGGGGGTTCTTATTTGTACAAATGGTACTTCGAACTTGGAACGAGTATGAAGAAATTAACGATACTTCTTTATCTTCTGAATTGTTCTGTTATAAAAGTAATTCTTGTGTTACTGGAATGCATTTTTGATTGAGGCATTTCAATTGCTTCTTTTCTATGGAAATTTGGTTAGGAATCACGACTCTCTGCCTATGTAGATCTCGAACAACCTCCCTTAATTGAGGCTCGACTTCTTTCTCTGCCTATGTAGACCTCGAACAACCTCCCTTAATTGAGGCTCGACTCCTTTCTCTGGAGTCCTTGAACAAAGTACAACTTTTGACTCTCCACAATGGTATTACATTGTCCACTTTGAGCATAACCTCTCATGCCTTTGTATTGGGCTTCCCAAAAAGGTCTCATACCACTTGAGATCTATTTCTTAATTATAAATCTATGATCAACTCCTAACGTGAGACTCCTCCCAACAACCCTCAACAAATTCGGACTCCACACATACAAAGGGGGTAGCTAGAGAAGCTGTAATGTTTTGAATTTTTTGAATGGATGTTTAAATCATTTTGAACATAGATAATGATACTTAATTCGACCAGGTCCCCGTGAGTAGGACTTCGTCTATAACATAATCGGCAGATCCAAGATGTACTCCTACAAGTAAAGAGAGTCCGAATAGATATCGGTTGTGTTTGAAAGGTTATGAATCGATAAGTCCAATACCAATATCTTGATTTCGTATGCCATGCATCACGGGCCCATATATATATCGTCCGGTAATACACGACCAATTAATGTTTGGATAAAAATTCTTTTTGGAATCATCTTATTTTCAGGGCTCACTGAAATCCGTTGTGGATGCTATAATTCTATTGGTTTTTCATTTTGGAGCTGTTTTCTTCATCTTCATGTTATGGACATTTAAATTCTTTTTGGAATCATCTTATTTTCAGGGCTCACTGAAATCCGTTGTGGATGCTATAATTCTATTGGTTTTTCATTTTGGAGCTGTTTTCTTCATCTTCATGTTATGGACATTTAAATTCTTTTTGGAATCATCTTATTTTCAGGGCTCACTGAAATCCGTTGTGGATGCTATAATTCTATTGGTTTTTCATTTTGGAGCTGTTTTCTTCATCTTCATGTTATGGACATTTAAATTCTTTTCGGAATCATCTTATTTTCAGGGCTCACTGAAATCCGTTGTGGATGCTATAATTCTATTGGTTTTTCATTTTGGAGCTGTTTTCTTCATCTTCAAGTTATGGACATATAAATGTATCGAACATAATAAAAAAAAGTTCGAATGCATGGAAATGTTTCTCTTGAATTTGCTTATAGAAAACGAGTCCTGTTAGCATTTTATTTGTTGAGTTAGATTAAAGTTGTAATGTCTAAATTAGTTAAGTTATGTTCATATTGGCGATTAAATGAAGTCTAATGGATGATAATCCTTTGTCAAATTAGATACATATATGGTAGGAATGAGTCTTGTGAATACTATTAAGATGAGGAGATTGAACCATACTTCACTTACATTTTTTCAGCTTGGATAGGAACTTTGTTTGGTTATATTTAGGGGTGTACATGGTTCGGGTTGAGTGATTTTTTTGACTCAACGCGGGTTGGTTGGGTTGGTAACCCAACCTAACCCGAAAATTTTCACAACCCAACCCAACCCTCTATTTTCGGGTTGGGTTGTCCGGTTGTCAAAAAAAAAAAAAAAAATTATTTATCCACAATTTATAATTGTTCGGATAGAACCTTAGATAAAATATATTAAAAGTTCAAAAGACAAACACAAATCAATCCATAATTATTCCAAAAAAAAAAAAAACAATAAAACAAGCCAAAATTGTAACATATTAACATATTTAACATTGTCATAAAACCACTAAATACGACATTTCTGAGAATTGGTTAAAGTAAGAAAAATATAAGGATAGATCATGAAATTAAATAAACAATAAAAATGATTAGTTTAAAGATATTGTATATAACAAAAATAAAAAGTACTATAAAAATATTTTAATTGAAATATGCTTATTTATACGTCACTTTTATAAAGTCAGAGAGCCTTAAACTATTAGAAAAATAAATATATATATAAATTGTGATATAATAAGGTTGCAACAAATAAATATATTTTTATTTGGCTCGAGTCAACCCGAACGTTTTATCCCACGAACCCAAAATCGAACCGATTTAGTTCGGGTTTAGAAAAATGAAACCAACCCTACTCGAAATGATAATCCAACCTAACCCAACCCTTACAATTCGGGTTGAGTTAGTCCAAGTTGTCCAGTTGACTGTACATCCCTAATTATACTTGATCATACTTTGTTCTCATTTGTCATTAGCCATGCAATTTGATAGTTGTTATGAGTAATTTTTAACTAAAAGAACAAAGTTGATAAAAGAAAGAGAATTCAAAAACAAAACTAAGGAAAGCATAAGAGAACAGGCTGAACAATGAAGGAAAATGAAGGAAATTCAGCCATGCACGAGTATGGATGCTCTAAGTTTGTAGTTCCCTACTTTGTTTATTGATGACCTAATTTGCACATGAGAGAAAAGAACCTATATAGATAGAAAGTCTTATCAAACTCTTTAAAATTCTTACTACACCAAATCTCTAATTTAAATTAAGCATTGGAGTCGTGATAAGTGTCACAACCTCACTAAGAACATAGTAGGTTGTGACTCTCTATATGAGAACAGACAAAGTGGCAATCCTCAAGTGATGCCCATTTGACCACGTGAGGGCCGAAATAGATAAGTGTCATGATGCAATCGAGAAAGACGGTGTCTCTCCAACACACCAAGAAAAGTGTACGTTAAAGCTAAGCTGAGGCATAAGGAAGGTTGGAGGGAATGATGGCAACATGAGTGTCGAAGACAAGTTTGAAGAGGGTTGGGTAGAACCCTAGGCCATAACGTCAGAAGTCAGGATTTCAATGAGTTTTGACATGTGGCTATGAAGTTAAGTCTGTCTATATAAAAGATGAAACCTCACCAAATTTGGTGTCAATCGGACACTCCATGGGGACGTATGACCGCTTTCTAAATCACATATACTGATCAAATATGCCCTAAAATGTACTATAGGGGGAGGTATGGTGTTAACTCTCTACTGCCCCTAGACTTTGTGGCCTAAGTGAGCTGCCTTGTGGGCACATATGTGTGTCACAATGTGGGCGAGCGTTGTGAGATGGGTTTCAAACGACTTCCTTTGGAATAAAATTTTCAAGGACAATGTTGGATGACACGAATGTGCCGACATTGCACCCTAACCCATGTGTCGGAGGTTGGTATGTACACCCACTGTCCAGTATAGTTTCCGTACATGGCATTGCATGGACATGGTAGGGTTCATCCCATGATAAAGCCTGGATGGATGTTGCACCGGATGCCCCGACGATATGATTGACACATGGATCAATTTAATAGACATGTTCGAGTAGGCTATGATGGTCGAAGCCAGGGATGACATCACGATGCATGGGTCATGGTGTAGGAAATCAAGATGATGATCGAGATGCGATGTTGCATATGAGGGATTTTGGCCTGTAGTAGAGGTAAAGTTGAGCCGCATGTCTTGACCTAGACTAGAGGTAAGTCGGCGAGAGTCGTAGATGATAGAACATGCACGCATGGGCGACGTGTTTGGCCAAACAAGCTTAGATTCTACATTAGTTGTGTTCGGTCGACAGATGAGAATATAGCCTAAGATTCGATAAAGCTACATAGTCAGGCAAAGGAGAATATTTCCCTTAAGAAATGTCTTAAGCGTATTAAGATCATGATGTCACACAGTTGAAAAAGTATGACGGTGACAGTTGGTATCAGAGCAACACTTTGTGTGTCTAAATCGATCAAGAAAGTTAGGAAATAAAGTCGATGGTTGAATGAAGACTTCACAAGTGTGTCATGAGTGCCAGATTGGGCAGGATGATTGTGAGTCAGATTCGAGAACAACTTTGTGGGTTGAAGCTAGACTCTCGAGGAAGAGTCTTACCCGTCAATGAAACATGAACCAAGCTCATTTGCCAAGAACTTGAGTTCCAAATGGGCAACATATGGTTAGAAGGTATACCAAGTAGGGTGCCTTTGAAAGAACCATTCACATAAAGGAATAGTGTCAATGATTGTAAGCAAAAAAAAGTTGAAGGTTAGATGAGACATGTGCTAACCAAGTATTAAATTGTGCACAACACAAGTTCATATGGTAGACGATGTGGCTGCGAAATAGCAATTGAGTTGAGTAGGGAAAAGAACAAGATTATATGATATGAAACAAGGTGTCTTGATCATGTCTTCGATGATTAAATTATAAGTTACAATTAGTTAGTGACCACTATGCTTCATCGTCTGTTTATTTTCAAGGCTATAAATAGAAATTTATATTATTGTTTTAGTATGAAATTTTTTTGATATTAAAAATGAAATTGACTTATTATGTTATTGTTTTATGTTCTTACTTTTTCTTCTTCCAACCTCTATCTTTAAGAAGTTTTTCGAAATATGAGTGTTGATTCGAGTTCGAAGCATTAATTTAGATTCTTATCTTGTTTGGGTGGTATTGTTGGTTATTACGCTAGTCTCACACATTAGAGGTTTCTTACAACGCTCTCGCTTTATGAAGTTTTCCGAAATATGAGTGTTGATTCGAGTTCGAAGCGTTAGTTCAAATTCTTACCTTGTCTGGGTGGTGTATTTGGTTATCATGCTAGTCTTACACACTAGAGGACCTCGATTTAAACCTGGGCTTAGATATTTTGAAAATTATGTTCTAACTTTTTTCTCACAACACTCTCACTTTAAGAAGTTTTATGAAATATGAGTGATGATTGGAGTTCAAAGCATTAATTATGTTTTTAAATTATAATTATATCTCATCTTATCACGGTGGTGTAGTTGGTTATCAGTTCCCAACATTTTTCAAATTATGTTTTATTTTTTTCTTAACAACATTTTCACTTTTAGAAGTTTCCGGAAATATGAGTGTTGATTTGAGTTCAAAGCGTTATTTTCGAATCTCAAGGTGGTGTAGTTGGTTATCACGCTAGTCTCACACACTAAAGGTCCCAGTTTGAACCTGGTCTCAGACATTAATAAAATTAGGTTTAGTTTTCTAAATATGAGTGTTGATCCAAGTTCAAAACATTAATTCAGACTTTTACCTCGTCGTCTGGGTGGTGAGTTGGTTATCACACTAGAGAACATTAATTCAGACTTTTACCTCTGGGTGGTGAGTTGGTTATCACACTAGAGATCCTCAGTTCGAAATAAGAGTGTTGATTCGAGTTCAAAGCAATTAAGAAAATGAGGTTTGGTTTTCTAATTCGGACTTTCACCTTCTTTTCTAAATAAGAGTGTTGATTCGAGTTCAAAGCAATAATTCAGACTTTCACCGGGTGGTGTAGTTGGTTATCACTAGTCGACATTAAGAAAATGAGGTTTGGTTTTCTAATTCAGACTTTCACCTGTCTGGGTAAGAAAATGAGGTTTGGTTTTCTAATTCAGACTTTCACCTTCTTTTCTAAATAAGAGTGTTGATTCGAGTTCAAAGCAATAATTCAGACATTCACCTGTCTGGGTGGTGTAGTTGGTTATCACGCTAGTCTCACACACTAGAGGTCCCCAGTTCGAACTTGGGCTCAGACATTAAGAAGATGAGGTTTGGTTTTCTAATTTGAACTTTCACCTTCTTTTCTGCAATAATTCAAACTTTCACCTGTCTGGGTGGTGTAGTTGGTTATCACGCTACTCTCATACGCTAGAGGTCCCCAAGTTTTTACCTGTTTGGGTGGTGTAGTTGGTTATCACGTTAGTCTAACACACTAGAGGTCCTCAGTTCGAACCTGGGCTCAGACATTAAGAAAATGAGGTTTGGTTTTCTAATTCAGACTTTCACCTTCTTTTCTAAATAAGAGTGTTGATTCGAGTTCAAAGCAATAATTCAGACATTCACCTGTCTGGGTGGTGTAGTTGGTTATCACGCTAGTCTCACACACTAGAGGTCCCCAGTTCGAACCTGGGCTCAGACATTAAGAAGATGAGGTCTGGGTGGTGTAGTTGGTTATCACGCTACTCTCATACGCTAGAGGTCCTCAAGTTTTCACCTGTTTGGGTGGTGTAGTTGGTTATCACGCTAGTCTCACACACTAGAGGTCCTCAGTTCGAACCTGGGCTCAGACATTAAGAAAATGAGGTTTGGTTTTCTAATTCGGACTTTCACCTTCTTTTCTAAATAAGAGTGTTGATTCGAGTTCAAAGCAATAATTCAGACTTTCACCGGGTGGTGTAGTTGGTTATCACTAGTCGACATTAAGAAAATGAGGTTTGGTTTTCTAATTCAGACTTTCACCTGTCTGGGTAAGAAAATGAGGTTTGGTTTTCTAATTTAGACTTTCACCTGTCTGGGTGGTGTAGTTGGTTATCACGCTCACCTGTGTCTAGTTGGTTATCACACTAGAGGTCCCCAGTTTGAACCTGGGCTCAGACATTAAGAAAATGAGGTTTGGTTTTTCTAATTCGGACTTTCACCTTCTTTTCTAAATAAGAGTGTTGATTCGACTTTCAACTTTGGTATAGTTGGTGAGGTTGGGTGGTGTAGTTGGTTATCACGCTAGTCTCACACACTAGAGGTCCCTAGTTCGAACTTGGGCTCAGACATTAAGAAAATGAGGTTTGGTCACACACTAGAGGTCCCTAGTTCGAACTTGGGCTCAGACATTAAGAAAATGAGGTTTGGTTTTCTAATTCGGACTTTCACCTTCTTTTCTGCAATAATTCAAACTTTTACCTGTCTGGGTGGTGTAGTTGGTTATCACGCTACTCTCACACACTAGAGGTGGGTGGTGTAGCTACTCTCACACACTAGAGGTCCCCAAGTTTTTACCTATCTGGGTGGTGTAGTTGGTTATCACGCTAGTCTCACACACTAGAGGTCCCGAGTTCGAACTTGGGCTTTTAAACATTAAGAAAATGAAGTTTGGTTTTCTAATTCGTACTTTCACCTTCTTTTCTAAATAAGAGTGTTGATTCGAGTTCAATGCAATAATTCAAACTTTCACTTCTGGGTGGTGTAGTTGGTTATCACGCTAGTCTCACACACTAGAGGTCCCCAGTTCGAACCTGAATTCAATGCAATAATTCAATTCAAATTTTCACTTGTCTGGGTGGTGTGGTTGGTTATCACGCTAGTCTCACACACTAGAGGCCCCCAGTTCGTTCGAACCTGGCTCAGACATTAAGAAAATGAGGTTTGGTTTTCTTGGTTTTCTAATTCGGACTTTCACCTTCTTTTCTAAATAAGAGTGTTTTCTAATTCGGACTTTCACCTTCTTTTCTAAATAAGAGCTTTGATTCAGAGTTCAAAGCAATAATTCAGACTTTCTGGGAGGTGTAGTTGGTTATCACGCTAGATGAGGTTTGGTTTTCTTGGTTTTCTAATTCGGACTTTCACCTTCTTTTCTAAATAAGAGTGTTTTCTAATTCGGACTTTCACCTTCTTTTCTAAATAAGAGCTTTGATTCAGAGTTCAAAGCAATAATTCAGACTTTCTGGGAGGTGTAGTTGGTTATCACGCTAGATGAGGTTTGGTTTTCTTGGTTTTCTAATTCGGACTTTCACCTTCTTTTCTAAATAAGAGTGTTTTCTAATTCGGACTTTCACCTTCTTTTCTAAATAAGAGCTTTGATTCAGAGTTCAAAGCAATAATTCAGACTTTCTGGGAGGTGTAGTTGGTTATCACGCTAGTCAGTCTCACACACTAGAGGCCCCCAGTTTTTCACCTGTCTGGGTGGAATATAAGGTTTGGTTTTCTAATTCGGACTTTCACCGCCCCCAGTTTTTCACCTTTCTGGGTGGAATATAAGGTTCACACTAGAGGCCCCCAAGTTCACATCACTTTACACTTACACTAAGGTCTCAACTGGGAGAGGTCTGGCTCAAACATTTATAAAAACACTAATGTGATTCCAGTTCAAAGCATTAATTCATACTCTCATATTTGAAGAAAATTGAGGAGTATAATGTTCGTGTTGACTTTGTTACGGTATATCGAATCATATTTAATAAATAAAATTTATAATTAAAGTTAAATTCACAGTGCCATTCAACCTAACATGGTATCAGAGTCATGCCCTAAACTTAGTCGTGTCACTAGATGAGTAAATCTTCCGATGTTGAACAAAGAACTCCAAAAGAAAAGAAGTCGAGCCTCCTTGAAAATGACTAAGACTCCAAAAGAAAAAGGAGTCTAGATTAAGGGTAGGTATAATTTGTTGGAGGAGAGGTGTTGAATGATGAATAATGAAAGTTTCACATTGGCTAATTTAGGAATATTATCTACGTTTGTCACAGAGCAAACCCATGAGAGCTAAGTGTGTTGAATGATGAAAGTTTCACATTGGCTAATTTTGGAATATTATCTACGGTTTGTCACGGAGTAAACCCATGAGAGCTAGGTCCGTGGACAGAGGACTATTATGGAGCTATTTATTTATAAATTTCAGTCTCTTTCTATTAATTATTAGCTTTTTTTAGAAAGTGGGGTGGGGAATTGTGCGGGAAAGAATCAACAACCGAGAGAGCTCCATTGTTGTCTCACGTCTGTGTGAGCCTTGGCTCTTTGTATTCGTCTCTGTTCTTGCTTCGCTCAAGCACCGATCAGAGGAATTGCTCAACGATCAACACCTTTTTCTTTTTACTGCTACAGAATTTGATGTTGGGATTTTGATATTTGAATTTCTACACCTTATTCTTCGTTGTTTCATCATCTTTGCTCTGTTTTTTCCCCCCACAAATGTTAGATGCAAATCGCTTCGATTTGTGGAAGAAGGATGGGCTCTTTTCTGCCGCCGAGCAAGTCCAAGAATCCGCCGATACGTACGTTTTTCAATTTTCGTTTGATTTGGGGTTTTTCCGCCGATGTCTGATTGATTTGTTGTGGAATTTTTTAGGATTCTGGAAATGGTTATGTGAGTTTGGAATTGTCTGTGTATGATCTTTTTCGGTTGTTTTGTGTTCTTAATTTTAGTTTCTTCATCTTCTTCTTCTCTCTGTGTATGTTTTTCAATAGGATTAAGCTTATGTTCTGTGTTTTTGTTGAGTTTCTACAATAGTGATGGTTGGTTCATGATTCTAAATTAATCCAGCAACGAAGTTTTCTTCTCTGTTTGCTGCATTTGGGAAGGTGCCCTATGCTTACTGGGGTTTTGGGGGGAACCTACTGCTTTCTTAATTTGTTCAACCATTTCCTAGGCCATTAAACTTTAGCTAGTAAAAAAGATGACCGTGAGATTCCACCTCGGTTGGGAGGAGAACGAAGCATTCTTTATAAGGATGTGGAAACTTCTCCCTATCAAACGCGTTTTAAAACCTTGAGGGAAAGCTTGAAAAGGAAAACCCAAAGAGGTCAATATCTGCTAGCAGTGGGATTGCGCCGTTACAAATAGTATCAGAGCCAGACACCAGACGATGTGCCAACGAGGAGGCTGAGCTCCGAAGGAGGTTGGACACAAGGCGGTGTGCCAGCAAGGATGCTGGGCTTCGAAGGGTGTGGATTGGGGGGTCCCACATCGATTGGAGAAGGGAACGAGTACTAGCAAGGAAGCTGGGCCCCGAAGGGAGGTGGATTGTGAGATCCCACATCGGTTAGGGAGGAGAATGAAACATTCTTTATAAGGGTGTGGAAACATTCTTTATTGCTTCTTTCTCCTGTTTTGATGCTTCTATTGGTTTCTTATTTCAGAATGGAGTTTGCATTCAGGACATGGGTAAGAGAGAAAAGAGAGGGGCTAAATTCTGATGATTTGGATGAACTCCGCCGGGAGGTACAAACGGCTCTTGGCACAGCCAAATGGCAGGTTGGATACTGAATTGAACTCAACAAATGCATCTGTTCTATCTTTTACTGCCATCATAAACTCTGATATATCTTCCAAAATCCAATGGGATGGTAATTAGGATTCTTAAAATGATATGCACGAGTCATATTTTTCTAGTGAAACAATGTTTATACACTGATTTATAATCATAATTCTGTGTTGTTTTTCCTGTTGCCAATTAGCTGGAAGAGTTTGAGAAAGCTGTCGGAGTTAGCTATCGTTCTAGAAGTGAAGAACATGCGTTGGAACGACATAGAATGTGTATTGCAGCCATTGGAAATCAAATTTCCCATGTTGAAGCTGTTTTAAGAGAATCTTATGACAAAGTTGGCAAGCGGCCTCTTCGATGGGTAAATCTAAATAAAGAAGAATGTAATGATTTGGCTGCATTTCTCTCTGGAATATCCCAAGTACCACATAGTGCGAAAACCGAATCCTCTGTGTGTAGGTCTTCAGCAAAAAGTTACACGTTTGAGACACGTGAACGAGCAACTGAAGAAATTAATCGTACTTCTTCCTGCAGCTCGAGTAATTCCTTTAAAATGAAGGGTGGCAAATTTGCTAATTCTGTAGATATGAAAGAAAGTCTTGGTGGAGTAGATGATGCACTATGCAAAATGGATACAACCACGAAGGCAAGACGAGCAAGCCCACCGACTGCTCCTGACCTGCGAATTGTAATTACGAATGAAAATCACGAAAGAAAACGGTCTTTTTCGAGTTTAGAAGTTACAAAAAAAGGAAAATCGGGATCGGGCTTCTTGAAGAGAGGATGTGGAAAATTTTCCCAGGTGAGCATTCAGGGAGCTGCTTGAATCTGGTAACGTGGTTCTGTTTGTTTGTTTGTTAGTTTTTAATTTCTTTTCTGATTGGAAACAGAATTTTTAGTTGTTTTTTTTGGCTGTTATCTTTATAATGAAACTGATATAGCTATAAGTTCTTCTTGCAATGGAGAGGAGAACGAAGCATTCCTTGTAAGGGTGTGGAAACCTTTCCCTAGCAGACGCGTTTTAAAACCTTGAGGGAAGCTCGAAATAGAAAGCCCAAATAGGACAATATCTGGTATCAAAGCTAGGCACCAGGCGGTGTGCCAGCGAGGACAATGGGCCTCCAAGGGGGGTGGATTGTTAGATCCCACATCGGTTGGAGAGGAGAACGAAGCATTCGTTTATAAGGGTGTGGAAACCTCTCCCTAGCAAATGCGTTTTAAAACCTTGAGGGGAAACCCGGTAGGAAAAGTCCAAATAGGACAATATTTGTTAGCGGTGGGTTTGAGCTGTTACAAATGGTGTTAGAGCCAGGTACCAGGCATTGTGCCAGCGAGGACGTTGGGCTCCCAAGGGGGGTGGATTGTGAGATCCTACATCAGTTGGAGAGGAGAACGAAACATTCCTTCTAAGGGCATGGAAACCTCTCCCTAGCAGACGCGTTTTAAAACCTTAAGGGGAAGCCCGAAAGGGAAAGACCAAATAGGACAATATCCACTAGCGGTGGGCTTGGGCTGTTACAAATGGTATCAGAGCTAGGCACTAGGCGGTGTGCCAGCGAGGACGTTGGGCCCCCAAGAGGGGTAGATTGTAAGATCTCACACCAGTTGGAGAGGAGAACGAAACATTCCTTATAAGGGTATGGAAACCTCTCCTTAGCAGACGCGTTTTAAAACTTTGAGGGGAAATCCAGAAGGGAAAGCCCAACTAGAACAATATCAGCTCGTGGGCTTGGGCTGTTACAGAAAGGTTACCCATACTATTGTATGAAATTATGAGGCATGAACTCATATTCTTCCATTTTATTTGCATTATGGGTTGAGAATAATACATCCCTTTCCAAATATTCATTGTAATTGTGCACTTATGGGTTCCAAATGAAATGTAACTGTAACTACATTTTGTCTCAGCTCTTCGGTTGGAGTCAGCAGCGACAAATATACCGACCCTGGCATCTTCAGCTTACATGTTCTATTCGATTTACGCTTGCTTTGATGTTGACTCTATTCTTGATCGGTGAGTTTCTAAGTTTCTCGAGGATACGAAGCGTTCAGTTACAAAATTTAAGTATGTTATTTACATGTAGTTATTTATACTTGGAGGGTTCGATATCGATATAAAGATTAACGGACATCTCCAATATCTTGTATAAATTTCCATAAAACAATCAATCTCAATATGAATACAAATACTAATAACATACTGTAGAAGTAAAAATAACTTAATTATTAGTTCAAATAATTTTTATAAATTTTTTAATTTACATAACTAAAATGTTGAGACCAATGTTGATGTATCCGTAAAGTTAAAATTCTAGTTGTTCGAGTTTTTATATCAGTATAATTGTAATTTTGTAAGTATATTAGTTGTGTTGTTCGAAACTGATATTGATATCGACATCGATATTTTAATCTTTGGTTATGAGATTTGTATGTACGTAAATGGCTTCGGTTTCCTTATGCAAATCTTGCTGATGATGGTTTCCTTTGCAGTGCCCATTGTTTTTTACTCGGCTTGAGCTTGGAGTCCATTGTACACGCAACATTTTCGATGGTAACAGGTATGTACTTATTTTTGTCTTAGAGCTTAATAAATTCCTCTTCATATTGTAAGTATTGGAATAATTTAAGAGAGATGTTATTGGTATTGTGCTATTGTAGCTGTTATTAGTCACCATCGAACCGTCGTTGACGAACAAGAATTATGATTGCCCATGTCTTGAAATGAGCAATCGTCATAGACCATGAAACCTTTCGATAGCCTTCGACCTGCTACCATGGCAGTCGAGCAAAAATCATGGAATCGAATCGAACATCCCCTAGCCTCTTCATAACTTGGAACTCTCTCAATTGGCTTGGCCACTTCCTTCTAAACTCTAGCATATGAGCCTTTTTCCTACAGATTCTTCTCGGAACAAAGATGCAGAAACCCGCTTTATTCGCTTCCGAAAACAAGATACGTGGCTGGTTCTCCCTGTACTCCTTAATATCTTGTAACAACCAAAGCCCACCGCTACCAGATATTGTCCTTTGGGCTTTTTCTTCTGGGCTTCCCTTCAAGGTTTTAAAACGCATCTACTAGGGAGAGGTTTTCACACCCTTATAAGGAATGCTTCGTTCTTCTCTCCAACCAATGTGGGAGCTCACAATCTTCCCCCTTGGAGGCATAACATCCTCGCTGGCACACCGTCCAGTGTTTGGCGCTGATACCATTTGTAACAGCCCAAGCCCACTGCTAGCAAATATTGTCCTGTTTGGACTTTCCCTTCAAGGCTTCTCCTCAAGGTTTTAAAGCATATCTACTAGGAAGAGGTTTTCACACCCTTATAAGAAATGTTTCGTTCTCCTCTCCAACCAATGTGGGATCTCACAATTCACCCCCTTGGAGGCCCAACATTCTTGCTGGCACACCGCCCGGTGTTTGGCTTTGATACTAATTGTAACAGTCCAAGCTCACCGCTCGCCGATATTGTCCTCTTTGGATTTTCCCTCCTGTGCTTTTCCTCAAGGTTTTGAAACGCGTCTACTAGGGAGAGGTTTTCACACCCTTGTAAGAAATGCTTCAATCTCCTATCCAACCAATGTGAGATTTCACCTATCTGATTACTCTGGTGAGGTACACAAGAAGAAAGCCTCTACCTTCAAAGACATTCTACTATCGAAACCCACAATTCACCGACCACCGGCTTTCCCATCACCAACCATTCGCTACCTAACAACCCGTCTCTGTTCAACAGCCAAACCAAGGGTGCACGTTTGAATCCTTTTCGAGTCTCGACTCATCCATCTGAAAGGACAACCGTGATTCTTGAGTTGATATTCATGATCAATGTATTACTTACATCCATTTTCAACCTCTGAATTGAGCCCATTATGTTTATTTTCATGAACTGGAGCTTCTCTACAGGTGTTGAATAGGCGTTTGGTGAATGATAACATAACACATTCATGTTCTTCTGAGCTCTTCCGTGCCATGCCTAACCTCAAAATTCATGAAAATAAGGTATGTATTCATTATTGTTGTGGCTGTAAAGTGCAAATGTCTGGATGAACTGTTAAATATTACAGAGAACTTGCCAGTGTAAATAAGGATTCAGGCTTTATGCAATTATTTATTTTGCCACCTCCCTAATACATAAATATGTGTTGATTTTCTCATCGATCTTATTAGCTGCTGTGGATTAGCTTGGATTAGTTTGGACCAATTTGATAATGTTGTTTTTCGTTTGTCGAAGAACTAACTTATTTGATAGTCAATTCCGTTTGTTGTTTCTTACCTTTTTTAAAACGTTTTGAAAAATAGAGTAAATTTGAGGTGCAGATGAACAATTATTGTCTAATTCCTTATCCTAATATAGAAACAAGATTGAATGACAATGATAGTGGACTTTAATCACGATCGAAATGCTTGAAACTACGATTAATAAGAGTCATATAAATAATAAAAAGTTTTAAGTGAGCGAGTTTAAGTCATGACGACCACCTGTTTTTAGATTCTCACATTTCTTGCTCATAATTGTACTTTCTCTTTTCTTGTGTGAGAATCCCACAGTGGTTGAGGAGTAGAATGAAACACCTTCAAAGGTGTGGAATCCTTTTCTTAGCAGACACGTTTTAAAGCCTTGAGGGAAAACTCGAAAGGGAAAACCCAAAGATAATAATATTTGCTAGTGGTGGGCTTGGGCCGTTACAAATACTATCAGAGCCAGACATCGGACGATGTGCCAGCGAGGAGGCTGTTCCCCGAAGAGGTAGACACAAGGCAGTGTGCCGATAAGGAAGCTGGGCCCCAAAAGGGGTGAATTTGGTGGAGTCCCACATCGATTGGAGAAAGGAACGAGTGTCAGCGAGGACGCTGAGTCCCGAAGGAGGGTTAATTGTGAGAATCCCATATTAATTGGGGAGGAGAACGACGAAACACCCATTAAAATGGTGTTTCTGGGTGTGAAAACCTTTCCCTAGTCGACAAAGCTCTAAAAGAAAAAGCAGGACAGCAGAACAATATTTGCTAGGTAGGCCTCGGAATTTCTGCACAATAGTACTTTCTCTCTCCTTATTATCATACTTTTGACTTAACCTTCATCAACTTACAAATAGAAAACAAATCTAAATTTTTATAACTCAATCACTTTACACAATCTAAACATGGATCATACAAAACTAGCTTTCCATCAAGTTGAAAGGAGGAAAGGAAGAGGTCATTGGCTTTCAACTCCCACAACTCCTTGTCTATTGATTACATACTCACAAGATGATTTAGGTAAGTGAGGTGCAAAAACAACATGAAGCCATCTTCTTGTTCTTCTTTGTGCTAATTCACCACCATTCACCACCCCATCACCTTCTCCAACAACTTCCTCATTTCTTGACAAAAACAATCTCGAATTAACACAATTAGCCCAAGCGATCCCCAACGCCGGGCACACTCGTCGTCCCGATGAACATAGAGACTTCAAATTCCCAATTCTCAATGCACTTATACCATCAGATGAATCCATCAAATCAACTACCTGATTTGTCAACACCACAGCCAAAGAATACCTCTTAGCCAACAGCTTCAACTTCCCAGAAATCTTGAAGAACAGAGCCGATCGCCGCTTGAGATCAGACGGGGTGTTATCGAAATCAGACCGAAACAATGCTGCGATCGAATCTATCACAATGAGCCTGGTGGGCAAAGGGGAATCTCGATTTGCAAGGAAGAATTCTATCTTAGGCATTATGTCGAACAGTTGTTGTGCAGAGTGAACAGGTTCGACAAATATGTGATCGGAGGGATTGGGAAATTGGGGGTATGAAGAGGAAAAGGCTTGGGAGAACTGTTGAAGACGGCGGAAGGGGAAAGGGAATTCGGTGTGGATGTAGAGAGAGGAGGCGTTGAGGCCGCCGAGGGAAAGGGGGAGCTGAGCGAAATGGCAGAGTTGGAGGCAGAGCTGGGTTTTACCGCAGCCGCTCTCGGAGACAATCTCGGTGAGGGAGTTGCAAGCGACGCCGCCGCCGACGGAGCGGTCGATGATCGGACATCCAAAGGTGCACTTTTGAGTGGTTTGAAGGAGATGGAGGAGATTTTCCGGCGTCATTTCAGATTCTGGAAAGGGCGAGAGGGCGGAGCTCGGGTTTGGTTTGAATTTTGGGCTCCCTCCATTTCATAATGATATATTTTTGTTTTTGTTTTTTCAATTTATAAATTTCTGTTTTAGCGCCAATTTATTAATTTCTAAATTTAGTTGTTAACGATTATATTTTGTCATAATATAATAAAAATTGATACTTAATTTTTAGATTTATTTTCATAAAAAAAATTCTGAATATTTATTTATCATATAAAAAATAATAATTTAAGAATATTTTCGATCTACCTTCTTAAGAAGTTCAATTCTTTGTCATGAGTCTTACTTGGAAATCTCTGTATCTTCTTATCTACACGTATTTTTTTTATTTATAGATTGTTCATATCTTATATGATGTCTCACATTGGTTGGGGAGGATAACAAACCATCATTTATAAGGGTGTGGAAACCTTCCGCATTTTAAAACCTTGAGGGGAAGCCTGAAAGGGAAAGCCCAAAGAGGACAGTATCTGCTAGCGGTGGGCTTGAGTCGTTACAAATGGTATCAAAGCCAGGGGGTAGACACAAGGTGGTGTGCCAGTAAGGACGCTGGCCCCAAAGGGTGGTGGATTGGGGGTGGTCCCATATCGATTAGAGAAAGGAAAGAGTGCCAGTGAGCACACTGGGCCCCGAAGTGGGTGGATTGTGATATCGCATATTCTAACAAGAGTTTGATAATGACATAATTTTTTTTATGGGATCATGTCTACAAGGTCTTGTTTTCTCCTCTTCCGCCCCAATTTTACAAAATTGTATTGATGCTTAGAGTTGGAATACAATTTCAATTTTTATCAATTAATCTAATCACGTTTTTGGATAATATTTGGAAAAATATGTTAGTGTATATTTTGATGATATTTTAATTTATTCAAAGACTTTGCTTGAGCATGTGGAGTGTCACGGTCATGCTTGACCAAGGCATGTCGCCCATGGCCGCATGCCCGTGACACGCCGAAACCCTTGCCTTGTACTACTTTACTGCTTTCTTTTACTGCTTTCATGTTGTATTATTTCTTTCTTGTTTTCTTTAAGAGTATGACGTTTCGGCGAAGTCATGGCTATGCCTTGTAGACATGAAATGCCTCAAAATGTACTATAGGGGGATGTGACTAGTTGTCAAATTCTCCGTACCTGAAAATTTATATAATGTTTAAGTCATTGTTGTTGCCTTTTTGCTAGCATGCTATATAACACCACTCTCAATCTCTCTCTCATTCTTGCTTTCAAAACTCTTTTTCCTAAACTTCTCTCCCCCGTTTTCTAAAATCTTCTCTTCAAAATGGGACCCGAGGTTCGAACACATGTTGCTCGACTGTAGGCAACGTGGTTTGAAGTTGGCTTGATTCACTCAGTGTTGAGGGTGAGTGCCGCACAATTGCCAAATCCGCTGCCAAGAAAGGGCGATTGTGACAGTTGGTATCAGAGCCTAGTTGGCTCCAAAGTAATCGGTAGACATGTCTATGACCAAGTAGTCGAATAAGTCCCACGTCGACAGGTTAGTCGAGATAGAAGAACAAACGTAATACTTGCGGGAAGTCCCCGACAATATTCGATTTCTAGACAAAGCGAGTGAAGGAACTTGCTGACAAGACCCTCGTCATTGATGCAATAACAGGTCAGTTAGATGGATTGCCCATTTAAGAAATAATGTACCGAATAGAAAACCTAGAAACAAAAACCACAAAGAATGGTGGTTTCGAGCGAGAAGACAACTCGACAAACTCTGCTGGCCTGATTGAGGAGTGAGTCCATGGCTTAGATAGCTCCCAAAAAGGGATGTTTCAGATGGTCACTGAGCTATTTGAAGATGTGAAGGCAGCTCTCGACGTAGTTAGGGTAGAAATGTCGGACATTAGCGCCAAAGTAAACGTTGTTGTAAGGGCGGTAGAGAATCTAGACCCTGCTCGGAGGACAACGCGACCCAACAAGGTCAAACTTCCTGAGCCCAAGCCCTTCTCTGGGGCTCGTGATGCGAAGTCCTTAGAGAACTACATCTTTGACCTTGAGCAGTATTTTAAGGCGACTGACACTAAGACAGAGGAAGAAAAGATCATCGTAGCCACCATGCATCTAGCTGAAGATGCGAAATTGTGGTGGATTTCGAAGTACGTGGACATCCAAGAGGGCTGATGCACAATAGACACTTGGGAGAGACTATAACAGGAGCTTCGGTCTTAATTTCTCCCAAGGAATGTTGAGATCATGGCCAGAAGGAAATTACGAGACTTTAAACACACGAGTAGCATTCGAGAGTATGTCAAACAGTTCTCGTTACTCATGTTGGACATTCGACAGATGTCCGAGCTAGATAAGATCTTCCAGTTCACAGAAGGACTGAAGCCATGGGCAAATTCCAAACTATATGAACAGACATAGAAGACCTCTCCACGGCCTATGCTACGGTTGAACGACTGTTCAATCTGAACAACAAACCGTCCCAAGAGACAAGGCGAAACCAAGCCTCATCGAGTGGAGGTAATTGCAACCATACCTCTAATCCCTCCAGAATGGTAGGAGGAGACAAATCGAAGACCGGAGGACGAGAGACAAGACAACCCCAACAAGGGACTGGTGTCTTAGGCAAGGGGACTCACACTCAGAACCACTTCAATCGACCACCTGTCTCTTGTTTCCTATGTAGAGGGAACCACAGGGTGTATGAATGTCCAAAGAGGGTATCACTACAGGCAATTCAAGCCGCATTGGACTCAGACGCAGATGCAAAATCCGAGGGCGAAGAAGCCGAAAAAATGCTGAACGTAGAAACCCCTTTGATTGGAGCCCTAAAGTTCTTATTCGCACTTCAAAAAAAGACCGGGGAGCAAAGAGAGTCGATCGAACAAGGTCTCATGTATGTGGAAGCGTGGGTGAATCACAAGTTGGCCAAGAGTACGATGGTCGATTCAAGAGTCACCCACAACTTCATGACCGAGACTGAAGCTAATCGGTTGAACATCAAATGACATCGAGACTCAGGGAAGATGAAGGTCATCAACTTTGTGGGCTTACCGATTCTCGGAATAGTGAGAAAGATTACACTTAAGTTAGGAACATGGAGTAGCTCGGTGGACTTTGTAATTGTGAAAATGGACAACTTTGATGTGGTACTCAGGATGGAATTCCTATTGGAACTTGATGATCCCCATGCCCTTGGCTAAATGCCTAGTCATAACAGGGTCAACCTCGACTATTGTCTAGACAAGCATCAAACAGTCCGATGGAATCAAGATGATTTCAGCGCTCCAATTTAAAAGTGGTCTTGCACTTAACGAACCAATGTTCATGGTCATCCCTGTGGTTTAAACTGAAGGAACGATTGAATTTGTTCCCATAGAAATACAGCACGTACTAGAAGAGTACCGCGAAGTAATGTCAGAGAGCCTACCAAAAACCTTACCACCTCATCGAGGCATAGACCACGAGATTGAACTGATACCGGGGTTGAAACCCTCAGCAAAGAACGCCTATAGAATGGCTCCACCTGAGTTAGCAGAGCTACGAAAGCAACTGGATGAACTACTTACTGCCGGGTTCATCATACCTGTGAAAGCCCCCTACAGAGCCCCAGTGTTATTTTAGAAGAAGAAGGATGGGAGTCTTCACCTATGCATAGACTACCGCACCCTAAACAAAATCACTGTCAAGAATAAGTACTCTCTACCCATCATTACCGACTTGTTTAATCGACTACATAGCGCGAAGTACTTCTCAAAACTCGACCTAAGGTCGGGATACTATCAAGTTCAGATTGCAGAGGGAAATCAACCCAAAACGACTTGCGTCACTAGATATGGGGCTTTTGAATTCCTAGTCATGCCTTTTGGATTGACTAATGCCCCTCCCACATTCTGCACCTTGATGAACCAAGTCTTCTACGAGTATCTCGATAAGTTTGTGGTAGTCTATTTGGACGACATAGTGGTCTACAGGTTCATCATGGAAGAGCATGAACACCGCCTGCGGTTAGTTTTCGAAAAGCTGAGAGAACACCAACTATATGTGAAGAGGGAAAAATGCGTGTTTGCGCAACAGCGAATCAACTTTCTTGGACACATAATAGAAGTAGGCAAGGTAGGTATCGAAGAGGAGAAAGTCAAAGTCATCAAGGAGTGGAAGACCTCCTCCTCAGTGACAGAAGTGCGATCCTTCCTTGGGTTAGCAAATTACTATTAGCGGTTCGTTGAAGGATTCTCGAAGCACGCAGAGCCCTTGACCGAACTACTAAAGAAGGGAAACAAGTTGAGTTGGACTTCACGTTGTCAAGAAGCCTTCGACAACCTTAAGAACACCATGATGGAACGGTCAGTTTTAGGGATTGTCGACGTGACGAAACCCTTTGAAGTCGAGATGGATGTGTCATACTTTGCCCTAAAGGGCGCCCTACTGCAAGAGGGACACCCGATTGCATCCAAGAGTCGAAAGCTAAATGAGGCAGAAAAAAGGTACGCAACATCCAGGAAAAAAATGCTAGCCGTTGTCCACTGTTTATGAGCTTGGAGACAGTACCTCCTTGGAGCTAAGTTTGTAGTCAAGACAGAAAAACAGTTCCATATGCCACTTCTTTGATCAACCCAAGTTATCGTCAAAACAAGCGCGTTCGCAAGAATGTGTGTCCGAATTTGACTTTTGGTTCGATCATAGGCTAAGTAAAACAAATCAAGCTGCAAATGCCCTAAGTCAGAAGAGCGAACATGCGGTCCTGTGCATGTTTGATCATCTAAAAGCAAGTAAGCTGAGTGAAATGATACGAGAAAGTATCGAAGAACACCTAGCCAAAGACACGGCCGCCTAGGCCATCATGCAGCTAGCCAGAGAGGGGAAGACTCGCCAGTTTTGGGTCGAAGACAATTTACTTTTCACCAAAGGAAATCGTCTTTACGTCCTCGTCCGAGGAACTTGAGGAGACTCCTACTTAAAGAATGCCACAACACACTGTGGACGGGCCACAATGGGTGGCAGAGAACCTATGTCCTCCTAAAAAAGGGTACTATTGGTCGAACCTCCGCGACAATGCGACACAGTTCACAAAGACCTGTCTTATCTGCCAACAAGACAATGTTGAACGAAACAAAATTGCGGAACTGCTGGAACCTCTACCGGTCCTGTCCCAATCGTTGGAAAATATTTCTCTAGGTTCTATCACACACCTCCCCAAGGTAGGAGAAATGGAGTCCATCTTGGTCATCATTGACAAATTCTCCAAATATGACACATTTATCCCAACCCTTGAAAGAAAATATCAGAAGGAGAGAAGGAGCAAAGGCACACAAATTAATTTTATATTCTTTTTGTGGTGTTTTACTAACTTGACACCATTTTCCTTATATAAAAAAATCCGCAACCACTCCTTTAACTAATTCCACTCCCTAAAAACTAGTTCCACTCTTCCACTGCTTCTACTCTTCCCGTCACGATATCTCCAGCCTTTTTTATGGAGAAATAAACAACAAAAATAAAATAAATACTAACAGCTATTTTTAACCAAAAACTATGAAGCAAAATAAATTATAAAAAAAAAACAAGTTTATAACCAACAATCACTCCTCTAAACTTGTTTAACTATGCTGAATCGACTTTCTTCACGCCAATCTTCTCTCTTAACTCCAGGAACCGTTGTCTTGCTAACGACTTTGTCAGAATATCCACCAACTGTTCATTGTGTTACATATTCCAGTTCAATAGCTTTAGTTTGCACACATTGACGAATAAAATGGAACCTGGTATCAATGTGTTTACTTCGATCATGGTAAACAGAATTTTTTGCCAACGCTATAGCTGACTTGTTGTCAACATTAAGCTTGGGTTTTACTTGCAGTTGACTGATGTAACTCAAAATCCTGCCCAACCATACTCCTTGACACGTTCCAGCAGTTGCGGCTATATACTCAACCTCGCATGGCGACAAAGCCACCACCTTCTGCTTCTGTGATACCCAGGTGATTGGATTTACTCTCAAATAATACAACACTCCAGTTGTACTCTTCCTATCATCAATATCCCCAGCCATATCACTGTCGCTAAATCCTACCAGCTCCACATTCGATAGCTTCTTATAAGCACAACCAAAACTTAGAGTACATTTCACATACCTCAATATTTGTTTTATTGCTGTGAGATGTGAAGTTGTTGGTGCCTGCATGTATCTCCTCATCACACCAACTGAGTAGGCTATGTCGGGCCGGGTATTAACCAGATAGCGTAAGCTTCCAATAACACTTCTGTAAAGTGTTTTGTCAACCGCAAGTTCTCCATTCCCATGTTTGCTCATCATCATTCTTGGTTCCATGGGAATCGAACAAGGATTGCACTCCCCCATTCCTAGCTTCTCTAGGATCTTTATTACATATCCAGCCTAACATAAAGTGATTGATTCACTACTTTGTCGTACCTCAATACCCAAGTAAAAGCTCAAAAGTCTAAGATCGTTCATCTCAAATTTCTGCTGCATCTCTTCTTTGAACTGAGTTATAACTTGTTTGTTTGAGCCGGCTATGATTAAGTCATCCACATATGTGCCGATTATCATTGCTTCAACTTCATTAATTTTCTTGTAGAGAGCATATTCCTGTGGACATCTAACAAAACCAAGTTACTGCAAACATTGCTCAAGTTCAAAATTCCAAGCCCTCGGAGCGTGTTTTAATCCATACAAGGCTTTATGTAGTTTTAATACCATGTTTGGATTTTCCTTGTCAACGAACCCTTCTGGTTGACCAACATACACCTCCTCTTCTAACTCGCCATTCAGAACAGCTATCTTCACATCCATGTGATGTATTTCCCCGTTCTAGGCTTTCAAGTAGAATCTATAATTCAATCAATCAGATAGTCTTGACTTCCAGTTCACGAGAAAGAATGTTGAGGACTGACTGACAGTTCACTCTCATGAATCTTTAGTCTTTCCTGACTGTTCCGGCGACATCAATTTCCCAAGAGATCGATGGGAGGGAAGTATATTCCAAATAATCATCAAGTCAGTTGGTTTGGATCTGTGCTCTGGCTGTGCAAGATGGTGGAGATGCTATTGTGCTTGGCTGCTGTTAGATAAAACCTGAGTTTTTCCTTATTTAGATTCACACGATTTCATTAGTTGATTGAATACCTCCTATGAACATTTGACAAACACGTCGAATGGATTACCAAAGTTTTAGATGGCAATTTTGTAGGAAGTGGCATAGATTTAGTTGCCACTCTCCAGCCATTTTTAGGATAAGTTATATTTAAATAGGTAAATCAAGATTTCACCACCTGATTTTAAGCACAATCAAAATTTCAGCAATTCTCTCTCTTTGTTATCTTTGTTATTTTACGCGTTTTATTTTCTTACAACAACTTCCCATCAACGACTTCCTCTCACCGAAAAGAAAAGGATTTCCCTCGGCGATTATCGGAAAATAACAGCTGCAAAGTCAAGAATTAATCTCACTGTTTCTAACCTGGCCACTGGTGCGAATACTTCACTGTAATCTACACCAAACTGCTTGCATATCCCTTTGCCACGAGTCTCGTCTTATGTTTCATGATTTCTCCATCTGGATTGTTCTTTAATTTGAAAATCCATTCGATGCCGATTGCTTTATGATTCTTCGAAAAATATGTGAGTTCCCATGTTCTGTTCTTTTCAATGGAGAGAATTTCCAACTTCATGGCATTCCTCCAGTTTTCATTCTTAGCATCTTCCTCATATGAGGTTGGTTCCTCTATAGAAAGAAAGCAAAGGCCCACTCCATCCTAGAGACCTGAACTGACCTGAACTTTTTCAGCGTCGATGAGCTTGATGATGATGCATTTGAGGTACTGTCTAGCGTTGATAAAGTTCAGGATGAATTTTTCCTTTGCCTTTCATCTAGATCAACTTCGATTTGTTCAATATTCCTCTCCTCTGTTCTCCTCTGTTTTTCTGAAATTTGAACGGTGAAAGTTTCTCTTTGTTCATCATCACCATTTGTGATTTCTTCCCAACACCACTTTTCTCCTCTTCGTACAACACATCCCTGCTCACCATAATTCTGTTCTTTTGTGGATCCAATAGTTTGTAAGCTTTGGTTCCATCTTCAAATCCCAACATAATTGTCTTCACACTCCTATTAGCAAGTTTAGGAAGGTGTGAATATGCATTATTGGCATGAGAAAGACACCCGAAGATTTTAAAGTGATAAACCTTTGGTGTCTTGTCAAACCAAGCTTGATACGGTGTACCATCTACAACTCCTTTTGTTGGAGATCTATTTAGAATATACACGGCAGTTTTGACAGCTTCTTCCCAAAATTTTGTAGACATTTCTTTGCTCTTTAACATACATCTGGTCATCTCTACAACCGTTCGATTACGCCTTTCTACTATGCCATTTTGCTGTGGTGAAAATGGGGCAGTAAGAAATCTCTTCATGCCTTCATTCTCGCAATAGTCTTTAAAAGCAGTAGATACGAACTCTCCTCCACGGTCCGTTCTAAAGCTCTTAATCTTCTTGCCTTTCTCTACCTCCACACTAATCTTGAACTTTTTAAATATCACCAGTGTTTCATTCTTGTTTTTCAACAAAAACACCCACATAAATCGTGAAAAATCATCCACCAGTAACATAAAATATCTGTTACCTCCATAAGTCATTAGAAAAATAGGTCCACATAGATCTCCATGGATAAGATCCAATGACTCCTTCACACGATATGTTGTTCGCGGAAAAGGAGTTGCATGCTGCTTTCCAATTAAACACCCATCACAGAATTGATTGACCTGGGTGATTTTCGGCAACCCGTCAACCATTCTTTTGTCATTTAATTGCTTTAAAGAGTGAAAATTCAGGTGTCCATACCTCGCATGCCAGAGCCAACCACCGTTACTGATATTTGCCATTAAACACACCTAATCCGCAAGCTTCAGTTTTGCTTCATACAATCTGTGGATTTTCTGTCACCATAATAATCAAGCTCTTGGCCTTGTCATATATCTTCATCACATTGTCCTCTATGACAATTTTATTTCCACTCTCGTCCAGTTGTCCGTAACTTATTATATTGCTTTTGAAAACAGGTATGTAATAGACTTGCGATAAGATCAAGTACTCATCGGTTTTGCATTTGAAGAGCACTATTCCTCGACCACAAATGTCTATTACAGAGTTATCACTGAAACGTACCTTTCCAACAACAGATGTGCGAGCTCACGAAACACCCTCTTTTCTCCTGACATGTGGTTGCTTGCTCCAGTATCTAGGTACCAGGAATTTTCAGCTCCAATATTGGCTGGTGGCGGCACTATAGTTTCATTCAACATCACAAAATCAGGTTCTTTGTCATGTGTGGTTCTAATTTCACACGCCTCTATCATCAGCAATGAAGACTGCTCATCCTTTTGCATCTCTATCAAGTTGAGTTGTTCGTCTTTTGTGGAACACTCTGATGCAAAGTGTCCCATCTGCTGACACGTGTAACATTTAATTTTACTTTTTTCAAATTTCTTCTTTTGAGTTTGTGACTCTCCTTCATGTCCTTGATGCCAGTCACTTCTCCCACGACCTCTCCATCTTCCACGACCTCGTCCCCTGCCTCCTCTGGAACTGCCTTGATCCTTCCATTCTTTCTTGGAGGATTTTGCATTCTCTCATCCCTTTCTTTATGCACGAGTGAGAACTGTTTCATCTTTTTCTCCAAACCCTTGCAACCTTGCAACCTTTCTTCATGTGTCTTGAGTGATTCAATAATCTCATCAACGGATTTCGCTTTGAGATCACTAAACTCCTCAATCATTGAAGTGATTTGAAGAAACTTTCCAGAGGTGGATCATAGAAGTTTCTGAACTATTTGGATATCATCCACAGCATTGCCGAGGCCTCTCAATTTGTTGACAATAATGGTGAGTTTTCCAGAATACTCATCAATACTTTCTGAATCACCCATCTTCAACACTTCAAACTCCCGCCAGAGAGTCTGCGTTCTAACTTCTCTCACTCTTTCTGCACCTAGATTCATATTTTTCAACATGATCCAGGCTTCTTTGGCTATTTTCTTAGCACCTAACTCTAGCAACGTATCTTCTCCAATACTTTGATAAATAGCTGCTAAAGCCACTTATCTTTGTGGTTATCTATTGTTTCAGGTGATTCAATTGCCTCCCAAACACCTTGTGTCGTCATAAATACTTCCATCTTAATCGCTCAACATCAGGTATTTGAGTGTGACAAATCCCTCCTTTCTTTTAATCCGTACACTCACTTCGTTTGAGGCATCATCTTCTATCGCACCGGTGCTTTGGCTCCTGTCACTCGATTCCTGTCTCATTTTTTTATCTCTCTCCGTCCTTGACAAAACAGGCTTGTAGCTCTGATACCAAATGAAAGAAAATAACAGAAGGAGAGAAATAGCAAACACACACAAATTAATTTTATCTACTTTTTGTGGTGTTTTACTAACTTGACACCATTTTTCTTATATAAAAAATAACACATTTCTTACTACAAATCAGCAACCACTCTTTAACTAATTCCACCCCCTAAAAACTAATTCCAGTCTTCCACCACTCTTGGTGTCACGATATTTACAGCCTTTTTTATGCAGAAATAAACCACAAAAATAAAATAAATACTAACAGCTATTTTTAACAAAAAAAACTTATGGAGCAAAATAAATAAACCAAGTTTATAATGAACAACCCCTAAGTCATGCTCGGCTGAAACGACCACACAACTATTCTTTCGACACGTAGTCAAGTTGTGGGGCATTCCCACCAGCATTGTTAACGATCGCGATCCGTGATTCACAGGGACCTTTTGGAGCAAGTTGTTCAAGCTATTGGGGTCGAGCCTAAATGTCTCTTCGAGTTATCACCCCCAAACTGACAGACAAACTGAAAGGTTCAACAGTATGCTTGAGAAGTTCCTACGTCATTTCATCGATGCGCGACAGAAGAATTGAGTACAGATGCTTGATGTTGCTCAGTTTAGCTTCAATTGCCAACAAAGCTCGTTGACAGAAAAAATCCATTTTGAAATAGTATGTGGTAGACAACCAAGCCAAGTCGCCCATGGCCGCATGCCCATGACACGCCGAAACCCTTGCCTTGTACTAATTTACTACTTTCTTTTACCGTTTTCATGTTGTATTATTTCTTTCTTGTTTTCTTTAAGAGTATGACGTTTCGGTGAAATCATGGCTACGCCTGATAGACATGAAATGCCTCAAAATGTACTATAGGGGGACACGACTAGTTGTCAAATTCTTCCTACTAGAAAAGTTATATACTGTTTAAGCCGTTGTTGTTGCATTTTTGCTGTCAAAACTATTTTTCCTAAACCTCTCTCACTCGTTTTCTAAAATCTTCTCTTCAAAACGGGACCCAAGGTTTAAACGCGCGTTGTCCAACTGTAGGCAACGTGGTCTGAAGTTGGCTTGACTCACTCTGTGTTGAGGGTGAGTGCCGCACAATCGCCAAATCCGCTGCCAAGAAAGGGCGATTGTGACATGGAGCATGTTAAGTCAGTTTTCATATACTTAGAAAATAGAAACTTTATGCTAATTTTAATCATGCAAAAAATTAATGTTCTTGGTTTCATAGTTGGTAAAAATGGAGTAGAAGTAAAAATAGAGAAAGTTAAAGCAATTAGGGATTGACCAACATCAAAAAATGTAAGTAAAGTTCAGAATTTTCATGGTTTAGTTAGCTTCTCTAAGAGATTTATAAAAGATTTGGGCATCATAGTTGCACCATTGAATGATTTACTGAAAAAGAATGTTGTTTTTAAATGAGGGAAAATGCAAGAGAATGCATTCAATAAGCTTAAGAAGAAATTAATCAATGCACCATTGCTTGGTCTTGCCTAACTTTAATAAAACTTTTGAAATCGAGTGCGACGGCATAGGTGTTGTTTTGATGCAAGATGGAAAGCCCTTAATGTATTTTAGTAAAAAATTAAATGGAGCAACATGAACTACCATACCTATGATAAAAATTTGTTTGCTTCCGTTCGTACATTCAGGTGTGGCAATACTTGTGGCCGAGAGAGTTTGTGACCTATTCTAATCATGAATGCTTGAAGTAACTTAGGGGTCAAAGCAAACTAAATCGTAGGCATGCAAAGTTGATGAAGTTTATTGATACATTTTTGTATGTCATCAAATATAAGGAAGGTAAAGATAATATGGTAGCTATAATGTACAATCTCTTTACTTCTTTGAGTGCAAAAATTATTGGATTTTAGTATATTAAAGAGTTATACAGAGATGACCAAGACTTTGGAACTATTTATGCAACTTGTCTCGCCAAAAAAGCGGTGAATGATTGCTATGTGTTTATTTAAGAAAAGTAAGTTTTATATTTCTGAATGCTCTATAGGAGATTTGTTTGTAAAAAAAGCATATGGAGGTGACTTAACGGGACTTTTTAGAATTAATAAAACTTATAATATACTGCATGAACACTACTTGTGGCCGGAAATGAAGCACGATGTTCATAAGTTTTTTAGTCAATGTTTTAAATGTAAAAAAGCTAAGTTTAGATCACAACCAAATGAATTGTATACTGTACCTAATAAATCTTGGACTAATATATCTATGAATTGGTTTGCGACATCCTATGTGTAAAGAGTATTCTTGTTGTTGTAGACAAATTTAGTAAAATGACTTGTTTTATTGCGGTAACAAAACCAATGATAGGAAATATGTTGTTAGCTTATTCTTGAGGAAAGCAGTAAGATTTAAAATTTTAAGCCACTTTTGGGTACGAGATTGTTGTTTTCAACTACATGTCATCCTCAAATTAATAGGGCAAACCGATCCTCAAATTGATGGGGCGAGGTGGTTAATAGAATATTGGTAGCATTGCTTAGGGCTATTATGTATAAGAATATTAGTCTTGGGACAAATATTCGTCATTGGTAGACTTTGCATATAATAGAACAATTCATAGTACTACTCATGGTTTTCGTTTTTAAGTTATTTATGGATTTAATCCACCTACTAGTACCACTCATAGTACCCACTATTGTTCTCCTTTTACATATAATAGAGTAATTCATACTAAATTCTTTTAATGGACATTTGAAGAGTTGGAGGTTTATTTTATAGAGAGACTATAAATACCGACAAATTAGTACGTAAAAATAGATTTTTTAAACTCTCAAATTGAGACTTTCACCCTTACCCCCTTAGAAATTTGAGCATTATCTTTGTCATTTCTTAGTTTTCAAGCAATTCTTGTTGTAGATTGCATCCAAGCCATTCAATCAAGTTTTGATAAGTTTGATTGTAAAGTGACATTACCCAGTGAGGCTTAAGGAGTTATGAAAGGGATGCTTGTGTAGTAGGTTTATGTGTGCTTGAAAGTGATGTACATAAAACTATGTGTATTGAAGTGATGCACATCGAAAAAAATGAATCCAATTTTAGGTTTTAGATCCCACCGTAGTCATGTAAATTCAAGGATTGACAATATTTGCTATGGAGGCCATAGAATAGTCACGATAGAGTTTTAGTGTGATGTCCCACATTAGTTGGGGGAGAGCAAAACACCCTTTATAACGGTGTGGAAACCTTCCCCCAAGCAGACATGTTTTAAAGCCTTGAGGAGAACCCCGAAAGGGAAACTCCAAAGAGGACAGTATCTACTAGTGGTGGGCTTGGGTCATTACAAATGGTATCAAAGCTAGACACCGAACGATGTGTCAACCTTCTCGTTGTTCCTTGAAGGGGGTAGACATGAGGCGGTGTGCCAATAAGAACGCTAGGACCCGAAGGACGGTGATTTGTGATTTGAGAAAAAGACTATTTTACCCCTCGAAATAGTTTACGTATGGATGAAAAATGGCCACCCAAAAGAACCTCCACCACAAAATGAACAGCCATTTGTCTTTTGTAATGTATTAAAAATAATAATGGGGAAAAGTTGAATTAATAACTTTAGAAGGACCACAACTTTAATTATCTCTTGGGCATACAAATTTAGGTACCTCTTCTCCCTCTTTTTATATTATATTATTGGAACCATCTTTTGTGTTCCTTGGAATTTGAAATACTTTGCTAATTAGTCCTTCTTTTACTTTCAATTTTATAATAATTTAAATAATAGTTTAGTATGCAATAATTGATTTGACATCTCACGACCCACTATTTCTCTGAGATATAGTCACGTTACTTACTCCTCGCTTCTACGAGTATAAAATGACTTTTCTTTCATGTTTTTAGTACAACTTATTGTTTATTTACTAGCTAGGTTCGATTGATTAAAGAAATAATTTCCATAATTCAATGACAGTGAAATAAATTTGTAAGGGCCTACGCTCAGGATTCGGAATTCAGATTTGACACCGGATGGCTGGCCCTAACATTTTCCTGAGGCATGGTCTCATTACGTACTCCTGCTTCTAACAGTGAAAAAGGAGTTTTCTTTCATGTTTTTAGCACAACAATTTATCGTTTTTTACTAGTTAGGTTTGATTGATTAAAGAAAGACTTTCTCCAATTCAATGACGTTGAAATGAATTTGTAACGACTCATGCTCGGGATTCAGAATTCAGGTTTGACACCTATTGGCCCTAGCATTGACCTGAGACATGGTCACGTTACTCTCGCTTCTAAGAGTGAAGATTACTCTCATAGACGGTCACCTAACATAAAATTGCTCCGAGCTAAGCATACTTAAATATGAAGATGTAACTTATTTCAATTCTTTCAAGTTCTTCTTAGTCATCATATTCTCAAAACTGCCCTCATTCGGATGCGGTCTTCGATTCATTCATATATCCCTCATTTACTCGAGTGTCAAAGAATTAATGCATAATCACTGATGAGCTATACTCATGTTGGTTGTTTAAGGTTGGGAGCATTTTTATGTATTATTTTGCAATAATAGCATTTGGGATGAAAAGAAAAAGGAGGCTATAAGATCCACAGACAAACAATTAATGAAATAAATAATTAGATGGAAATGGGAAGCAAACATTTATAAGTTGAGAATTAAAAGGCTGTTTATATACGTACAAATCCACAGTATATATATTTAAAGCACATGCTATGCTTATCCTTATTCTCTGTTTGGGAGTCTCAAATTTTGTTTTTTTCTAACCAAATTATCACTTTTTTCTGTTCATTGATTCATAAATTGTACTCAAAAATAGTTTTCGATCTTTGTTTTTTAGATTTTTTTTAAAAAAATAACAAAATAGTGAAAAAAAAAAAAAAAAAGTAAGAGTCATCTATGAGGGGCATTTTGGTCATTTTCACAATTTACGGAGTTAACTTGGCATCTCCCTCCGTACCTACTAAGGTTCAAACGTGTGCATAAAGAGTGGAACTAACTATTGATTAATCCTCTTGGCCAACAAAGCTATGACACCATTCGATAGTAATCACTTTTTGTGCATCATGGGGTATGACATCATTCGATAGTAATCACTTTCTGTGCAAGAACCTAGTGCACGATCCAATTTTATTTTGTGGTCGTTTTTAAATGTAAGTAGCTCTTCTAATGGACGACGTTAAGACCAGATAGGATAGATTTGATTCATATTACGTGACGACTGATGTATATTGTATGTGTATAGAATTGTTAGTGCATGCATTATTGTTCGCACAAAAAATCAAGTACGAAATCTCATGCTTGAGCGTGGATGACATATATTACAATTACAAGTATGGTTGTAACGGCCCAAATCCACCGCCGGCAGATGTTGTCCTCTTTAGACTTTCTCTTTCAAGCTTCCGTTCAAGATTTTTAAAATGCTTACCTAAAAACATATATGTACATATAATTAAATATATGTACATTTCAAATTTAATTATTAGACTCCGTAGAATTACTTAGGGTGGCCTTCTTTATGTTCAGTTCATTAAATGTTATAGACCAACCTATTAACTTTCAAATAAAAAAAACGACGTGACCCGTGAAGGAGGTTTACATGAATGAACTAGAACCACATCGAGAGCGATCCTAACGATAAAATGACTAATAAAAGCTTAAAAAGAATGAAAAGTTACTATCTATATCAACAAAATACATCGTTATTTCCAATTAAGTTTGTTTTACCTAGAACAGTTCTATTAATTTTCTCGAGAAAAGATTTCAAACCCTTTATCCAAATTCAGAAATATTTATTACGTCATTATCCTAATTTAAAAAAATAAAATAAATTAAGAAAAATAATCTATATATACACTTAAACCATTAAAAAAACTAAAATACAAAAATATAAAATTATATATTATAATATATTATGCTCAGAGATTGGTTACAAGGAAGCATTCAATAACATTTTTACTTTAAAATTAAAGAAAAAAAAAAGATATTATTATTTTCTTTCATATTTTATGAAAGAAATGATAATTATATAAGATAATATTTAAATAATAGAGATGGGTTTGTCATAAAATATATAATTTAATTATTTCCTCTTCCCCTCCTTGAATTTGCTTTTATTGGAAGTATTCGAATTCTCTTCGCCACCCGCACGAAATCACTGTCACACACACACATAAATTTCATGTTATTAATTATTCTCTTTATTTACATTATTTTTAAATTAATCAATTTATGTGATAATTAGCTATCCATGTGTCGATAAAAGGGTCGAGATTTTGTAGATTAAGACGAAGAAGTTGCATTAATTAGCCAATTTTCAACCCGTACTTCATTCACATAGTCGTTTAAACACAAAAAAACGACATTATTGATATTGTAACGGCTTAGGTCCACTGCTAGGAGATATTGTACTTTTTGGCTTTCCCTTTCGAGAACGCTTTAAAACGGTTGGGTAGGGGAAGGTTTTCACACTCTTATAAATGTGAGACATCACAATCCACCCTTTCGGGGCTCAGCGTCCTCGCTCGCACTCTTTTCTCCAATCGATGTGGGACTCCCACCAAATTTCACCCCTTTTGGGACCAGCGTCTTTACTTGTACACTGCCTCGTGTCTACCCTCTTTGGGGAACAGCCTACTCGATGCTCTAATAACGACCCAGGCCCACCACTCGCAGATATTGTTGTCTTTGGATTGGCTAGGAAAGGTACTCGCAGATATTGTTGTCTTTGGATTTGCTAGGAAAGATTTTCACACCCCTATAGAGGATGTTTTATTCTCCTCCCCAACCAATGTGCGACATTACAATCCACCCTCTTCAGAGCTCACCCCTCGCTAGCACTCGTTTCTTTCTCCAATCGATGTGAGACCCCATTAAATCCATCCCCTTTGGGGCCAGTGTCCTTACTGGCACGGGACATGGCACGCTGCCTCGTGTACTAAATCCACCCCCTTGGGGGACAGTGTCCTTACTGGCACACTGCCTCGTGTACTAAATCGAGGGTACAGTGTCCTTATTGGCACACTGTCTCGTGTACTAAATCCACCCTTTTGGAGACAGTGTCCTTCCTAGCACACTGCCTCGTGTCTACCCTTTGGAAAACAGCCTCCTCAATGCTCTGATACCATTTGTAACAAGACCCTCCACGGGGAGATATGGTCTTTTTTGGACTTTGTTTCACGGCCTCAATCTCTTACTAATTTCTAACCATAAGACTATTTTATGAATAATATAGGTGAAAATTAGAATTTGGAGTAGTTTCTATTAGTTTTTATAGGTATTTTAAAATTTTAAATTAAATTTCAATAATAATCTAAAAGAATTAAGAAATTTTATAACAAACATCTGAGTTTTTAAAAATAAAAAATTAAATCCTTTATCAAATAATTCCTTAGATTACCCTAATTTAAAGCACATCTATAAATAGAGCAAATTTGTTAAAATTAAGAATTTTTTAAAATAAAAATTTGTTAATGTATTATATAAAATTTTTAATTCTAAAAATCCCATTTTTTTTTCTTAAATAATAAATAAATAAATAAATTCAGAGAAATTGAGAGTACTGACTTCCAATTCAGATCACCGGCAAGAAGAAGATCATTTTCAATATCTTCATAAGCAACAAGATGACCGGGAACCGCGTTAGCCAAGTCCAGCTGCCGTTCACCGGAGGGTTCGCCACCGCCACCGTCATCGTCGTCAACGAACATCCTTCTAAGAGCCTTAGCAAGGCTCTCATAGCTTGCATGTTTGTGGAGGCTGATCCGCTGGCAGATCGCTCTCCCTTCAAGAACCACCGTCACGGGCGGAATCACCGCCGCGAAATCCTCCTCCTCCTCCTCCTCCTCCTCCATCTGCTGCTGCTGCAGCGGAGGAGGACCCAGTTGGGTCTCCGGCCACCGCCTCATCTTGAAATACTCGGCGGCGGCGGCGGCGGCGGCTGGGGATTGTGTGTGAGAGTGGAAGGTGTTCATGGGTTTAGTTTGTGAGAGAAAATGAAGAAATGGGTTCGTTTAGTGAAGGGCAAAAAAGGGTTTTTATAGAGAGAGTAAGGGCAAAAAGGGGTTTTCACAAGAGAGAGAAAGGGCAAAATGGGGTTTTTAGAGAGAGAGAGAGCACAAATGTCGGGAAGGAGTCAGGCAGGTGTCGGAAACCGACCCAATTTTTCAAACCTCCCCAAGTAATTCTCAACCTTTAATTATTTATTTATTTTTAAATATTTAATTAAAATTTACTAGAGGAAAAATAAATAATTATAAAATTAAATAAATATACGTATATAGAATAGTTTCGGGTATGTGTATGTATAAAAGAGTTAAAAGTAGAAATAAAGATAGGTGCAAGAGAGCATTTATCGCAACTAAGATTGGTTGACTAGTGGCATTCCTTTTCTTAGTTCGATATGACGTTGTCAATGCAAGTTTAGCGTGTAAACGACATTCTTCTTGGTGTAAGACGCAAGCTCGTAGTAGAACTAGTGGCGTTCGTTTTCGGATAAGAAAGTGACCTTGCCAGCCATTTTTCTCTCATTGAAGTGTAACGAGATATTGAGTTTTGTTCCTCCAATGTTCTGGTCTGAGTTCTCCATTAGACCATAATACTAAACATCCCTCGTCTTCTCCTTTCCTTGCTAACCTTCCCATGCGTACGTCATGGCAAAGCGGTTCAATTAACTCTTTTGTGTTGTGCAAAAAAGACCGAGGTTGGATACAACGGTGATTTGAAAAAAAAAAATATTTTAAAATTAACAATAAATTTGGGTTGGTTTAGTTCAATTCAATCCATAAGGTTTCATTTATTTGAATTCAACCCAACACAAAATAAGTTCATGATCTAATCGAACCATATGGGTTGAATGAGAAGGATTTTGAAATTATGTAAATCAATCGAGAAGAATGGTATGATATTGTCTACTTTGAGCATAAAGTCTCATTATTTTGCTTTTGGTTTTCCTAAAAAACCTCGTACTAATGGAGATAGTATTCTTTACTTGTAAACCTATAATCTCCTCCTTAATTAGTCAATGTGGGACTCTTCTCCCAACAATCCTCAACCGTCCTCCTCTCGAACATAATACATCATAAAGTGTGTTAAAAAAAAAATAGAACGAAGAATTTGAATTTGGCACCTGATGACCCTGACATTTCCCTGCGACATGGTCATGTTACCTACTCTTTGCTTCTTAAGAGTGAAGACTATGGATTTGGCATCTGATGGCCCCGGCGTTTCCTTGTGAGGCCCCGACATTTCCCTACAACATGATCACATTACTTACTCCTTACTTCGTAAGAGTGAAGGGCACCTGATGACCCCAGCATTCCCCTGCGAAGTCTCGACATTCCTTTGCGACATGGTCACGTTATTTACTTCCTACTTCTTAAGAGTGAAAATGATGGATTTGACACCTGATAGCCTCGACATTCTCCTACGACATGGTCACATTACCTCTCATTATATGACTCGGATTATCATCACATTTAAAAGTTTAGGATATCGTTAAAACAACTAAAACCTTAGGTGATCATTTATATAAGATTTTACATCATTATATTTATAAAATGAAAAAGTAAGTAAAATAGAAAAACATAGATAAATACCAATAACCTAGCACGAACCACTAGTCTATCGGTGTCCCCAATGACCCATCACCTTTGTCACATGCCATACTCAATGGTCACAATTACTTAAAAATAACATTGTTGCCTTTTATTACGGGTCTTAAAGCGTCCATTCATACTTATCATGAAACATAAAAGCTACTTATATAGGCTTAACTGATCTCGATGTACAATTAGCTAGTTTACTATTTAACCAACTAAAACACGTAATATAGGGTAGTCATAATAGACTCCTCACCCTAATGGTTAGTTGTCAACCCTTTAGTAACCTCGTTACACTAACTTCATAACATCACAAACATGAGGGAAACGACCTCGTGCCTGAACCAACTAAGATACATATGTGAGTCAATCATAATAAACTCACTGTTAATAGAAGTTACTTAGAGACCCTCTAAAGCCCCATCGTAAAAACTTGATTATGTGGCGAGACACATATATAATCATAAACATGGGAGAGCAATCTCGTGCTTGATCCAATTAAGATACATATGTGGTTCAGTCATAAATTAGGGCTTTCAGAGATTAGGGCTCTAATAAAACCAATAAGGTCACCATATTTATATCTGTTTGATGAAAGTCTCACATCAGCTAATTTAGGGAATGATCATGGGTTTATAATCAAATAATAGTCTCTCCATTGGTACGAGACCTTTTGGGGAAGCTCAAAGCAAAGCCATGAGAGCTTATGCTCAAAGTAGGCAATAATCATACCATTGTGAAGAGTCGTGTTCATCTAACATGGTATCAGAGTCATTCCCTAAACTTAGCCATGTCAATAGAATCCAAAAGAAATAGGAGGCGTACTTTGTTCGAGGAGAGGTGTTGGATGGTTCTAATTTCAAAATTCCAACATAAATGTGACACCTGAGTAACAAATGAACATGAATGAACCGATACCACATCCGAATGAGAGCAAGCTTGAGAATCAGGTGCATGAACATGTGGATATTCTTCACTCTTAACAATTAGGTACCGAATCTAGATTCTAAATTTTGATAGAGAACAACGTGGAGTAAAATTGCATATCATGTTTATTTATTTTAATAAACTAATAAATTATTTGAACTCCATCATAACTCTATACTTATTTATTACTATTATAATATTTAAAAATCATGGGGAAAGTAAATAAATAAAAAAAATTTTAAAAAAATCTTGAACATGTGACAGCTAAGTAGTCATATTATATCATATTATATATCATATAATATTATACAAAAAGAAGGTGGATGAAAGTATGTTTGCTTGTGAATGCAAAAGAGGCTGTTTTTTAATTAATTTAATACTAAAATTAATTAACAACTAATTAAAAAGGTTGTCCAAAAATAAAATAATATATTACCTAAAATCTCTAACCAACCATATATTAAAATAATACTTCACTTCACTTAAATCTAATTAAGATGAGCAGAAAATGTCAGTATGAACATAACTCAATTTATACGACATAAGTTTGGATGCAACCAAATTAAGTCGTACAAATATAGTCCAAAAAGTAGAAATGTTCATATGACTATACAATCATACTTTTGATAACAGCGAATTTGCGATTGTGTGGCACTCACTTCCCAAAAACAAGTGAGTTAAGCGCCTATGGCCAAGCGACGTATACTCGAGCCTCTGGCCCTGATTCAAGAAGAAAGTATTAGAAAACGGGGTAGAGAGATTTCGAAAGAGAGTTTTGAAAGCAAGATTTGAGAGATTGAAATTGGTGTTATATGTAATGCAAGCAAAAAGGCAACAACAACGGCTTACAACATATAACTATCAGGTAGGGGGATAGGATGATCTGAACAATTCAAACTACTCAACCTAAACTATAAGGGTTGGGTTATATATATATATATTTTTCGGTTTAAGTTGAGTTGAATATATTATAAATAAAAAATTTGAATTGGTTCTTGGAACTATTTTGGTCGAGTTGAAGGGTTTACAGTTCAACATAATCTACCCTACTTTTAAGATTGTCATGCAGATTAAAAATATTTGACGTTTAACAGGTTTCACTTATATGTTGTGACTCACGAATGTTTGATATTTGAGTTTTATAAAATTTTAGTTATTAATGTAACATATATTATACAACCCGACCGACCCAACCCAACCCAACCCAACCCTAAATCCAAAAAACCCAAATAGGTTCACAACTCAACCCAACCCAACCCAACCCAACACAGTCAACCGAACCTATGTCTCGAGCTCATGATACAAGATTATGGAGCTCTAGATTTCAATACACATTATCTTCTCGGTGTCCTTCGAAAAATTTCAAAGAGCTAGCTTGCATAACAAATCAATAATTATATCATATGAAACATGAAACTTTTTGGGAATGGTGAATACGTTACGGATCGAACGGAAAGTTCACCCAGGTTATATAATAACACACATTAATTATTATTATTATTTTATTATATTGTCTCATATTTATGTACTCCATCATAGAGTCACCAATGGTTGTCTAGATTAGACACGAATTGATCTCTTTTGTTTTTTTTTTTATTTTTTTATTATTATTATTATTATTAATTTGTAGATAAAATTAATTAAATAATAAGTGGATTTGTTATTTTAAATGAAATTGTGTACGGCGAATCTGTTATTAATTTGAAAAATATTATTATAATTAATAAAAAAATATATATATTATTATGGGATTTGTAGCAAAGTGCGTGAAGGAAAAGCAAAAGTAATTAATGAAAATATTAATTAATAATATATAAAATAAATAAATTAATTAATTAATAAAATAGAAATGCATGAGAGGAGATGATGAGATAGCTCCGTTGCGGTCGCCGAACGGTTCGTACTTTGACCTTTACAATACACGGTCGGGGATGGAATCCAATTTTTTAATTTTATTTTTTTAATTTTGATTTTTTATATATATATTTTTAATTTTTTTAATTTTTATAATTTTTATAATTTTAATTTAATCTACGAGTAATAAGGGTGTTTGTGGGTTGGGTCGAGTTGGGTTCATATATTTTTGAAACTCATCCTAATTGTTCGACTGGTAAATTTCTCATTTCAAATAATTTTTATTGAGTATTAAATTCAACTCAACTCAATCATAAGTTTTTTGGGTTGTGTTGGTTCGAGTTTTACTGGTCATTTTGGAGGAGCATTTGGTTCGGCAATTTCTAGTCTTCATCTATATGGTATTTCATCCAACCCGATGTTCCGACAAGGCTCCACTTAATGGTCTGTTGCATGTTGTTTCTCGTGTTTAGACCTACCAAAGTTTAGTCGCCCGAAAATATGGGAGAACCCACTTAGGCGTGCCTACTGGTGTTCTCGAAAAAGCCTAAGCCGGTAATTGACAAGACTCGTTCCTGTGCACCAAATATAGGTTTTAGTCATTTATTCAATTTTTTTTTTTTAAGAAAGTGAACAGTTGGTTCCTAAAAATATATTTATTTATTTTATTTTCAAATATTTAATTAAAATTTGTAGCTTAATTTCCGTATATATTTTGAAAAACTATTTTTTTTTTTTATAGGTAAAAAATTGTTTTTAAAAATGGTTAGAGAACAAATAATAAAAAAAAATTATTATGAAATTAAATAAAAGTAAAATAAATATACGTATAAATATATATTTTACCATGTAACTTATAAGTTTATAATCTAACTCAAATATATGTGTAACGATTCAGGTCCATTGGGCTTATCTTTTTGGACTTCCACTCAAGGCTTTAAAACGCGTCTGCTAAGGGAATCCACCCCCTTAGGAGCCTGGCGTCCTCGTGGGCGTTCGTTTCTTTCTCCAAATCCACTCCCTTTGGGGCCCAACGTCCTTACTGGCACATGGTCCGGTGTCTGGCTCTGATACCATTTGTAACGACCCAGGTCCACTGCTTGCTAGTAGGTATTGTCCTTTTTGGGCTTTTCCCTTTCGACCTTCCCCTCGAGGTTTTAAAATGCGTCTGCTAGGGGAAGGTTTCCACACCGTTATAAAGGGTGTTTTGTTCTCCTCCCCAACCACTCTGGGACATCACAATATGAGTTTAGGTTGATCGAGTTTTTCACATAATCGAATTTTTTAAACATCCCTATTTTAAGTATTATAAAAGAAAAGGCTTGTAAACGAACATCTGATCCTCTTAGTCAATGGTATATATGTTAAGCAATTGAATTATGCTCGGTTAATAATATAAGGCACGTAAATACAAAAAGATACACATGTAATGTAGGAACCTATTTTTGTTTTGAGTTTGAATTGCCTTTTGCTTTGGGCAATCACCATATTTGGTGGATTTGTCTCATTTTGCTACTTAAAAAAAACAAAGAATTAATTACATATATAAATACATAAATAAAAATTATATTAAATATAATATGAAGTAATCAATACAAAATATATGTATTTTATATGATTTGGGCTATATTCTAATTTTATAAGATGACAATAATAATGCATGAAATGATAGAAACGTTATTAAATGAACTGAATTTTAATAAGAGTCGTTACTGTACTTCAATATGATATTATTATCAATGTCCTTTTTTTACGTGTTAATTCAAAATAATATTTAAAAATCTTATTCACAAATTCGAGTTTTTCAGTTTATTGTAACAATCTGTTATTTTACACTTAGATAAATGAGTTGTTATTGAACTACGAGCTACGGCTAGTGCATGCCCATACGCTCATAAACCAATGAAAAGAAAGGAACGTGTGTCACATCATGGTGTATACGTTTGTACAAAATTTGTTAGCCGTCTTGACCTCAAATGCTTCCAAATTTGTCAAAAATGGTTCTATAACGGTTCAAAATGGTAGAATAGTGTCTATAACTCCATTCGGAGTTATTTAGCCACGTCAAGCAGAAGGAAGCCACACGAACTGAGTTAGAGTCGAGGGAGCTGCTAAGGCGTCCTCCTCTAGAACAGCTTCTCATTTGGGTAGAAAAGAACGTTTGATCAAGTAGCTTCGAACTCACAGCATAAAGATAGGTGTAGTACTATCAATAGGGCAGTCAGTATGGTAGATCGTGTCAGAGACGCCATTTAAGACACTGTATGTTTGAAAGCATGGTATGTTATCCATGTGGAATGGAAGGCCACTTAACTATTGATTGTTGACCTATGAGTTCAATGGGTGGTACCAGTCCCACTCAGACATCTAGATTAACACAAAATCAACAAGGAAGAGTGTTTTTTCCACCACATGTCGATAGGTTGAGAACTCAATGTGACATCGTTAGTCTTCGATACAAGCGATTTCGTCGTAATCTTAGAAATTGATTGATTGGCTGAGAACTAGACCAACATCGATTATTATTATAAAAGGGTGGCGTTTAAACTATCGTTATTCAGGAACGACCCTGTAACAACTCAGATTCACCGCTAGCAGATATTGTCCTCTTTGGGCTTTCCCTTTCGGGCTTCCCCTCAAGGCTTTAAAATGCGTCTATTAGGGAAAGGTTTCCACACCCTTATGAATGGTGGTTTGTTCTCCTCCCCAACCAAATGTGGGACATCACCGACCCTACCGGGCTTCAAGTTTAAGGGACGAGGGCTGAAGTTGTTATTAAGATGGTTTCTACACTAAAAACAAGGACGTTGATCTATCAAGGTGTTCGGAGGTTGTTGGCTAGTATCACCGGCACTAGATGTGTTCCCTAAGGAATTTTCAAGATTACCCAGATGAGAATTTGATTTTAGTATTAAGTTCGAGCCAATAACAACGTCCATTTATAAGGTTCTATATAGGATGACCTTGACCAAGTTGAAAGAATTAAAGTTTGCTAAACGAATGGACTCCATGCACCAAAGCAACGTTCCAATCACTAACGCAATCTGCTTATATCACGAAAAAACCTATCAACAAAAATACTGACATGAAGTAGTAGCCGGTCGAAGAACTTTGATATAGAGCAGAGCGCATCGAAAAGTTAAAGAATATAATAAAGTGCACTAGCTAATCAGATAATCATCGAAAGCAGCTAACTGCGAGTCCATATTAAACCTTATTTTAGATTTAACAACACATTTTCACCGTATAACGTCTAATGATTGCTTTTAATATGCATATAGTAACGACTTTGATTTATGTTGTGAGGAAACGTGTTCGGGTTGAGAAAAGGGCCACATGGGTGTGGCCTCTATTCTCTTAATTAAAACAGTCCCAACCCTAATTGCACTTTACTCCCTGTGTGGTTCCTTTATTGCACTTTACTCCCTCTGTGATTTATTTATTGCACTAGACACCTATCAACTAGGCCTCCAGCTAGTTCATCACTCTTTGTTTTGTTATCTTCACCCATATTATCCATCCCAATATCTTTCTTTCTTTTCAATTCTCTCCACCAAACTCTTAAGAATTTAAGAATATTTTTTTTAGAAAGTTATGGACATTTCAACTCTATAATAAATTAATTTTTTATTTTTCGTATGTAAATTTAGATTAATAAATTGATTATAGACAAAAATATGTGTTTATAAACCATAAAGGGCGGAATTTTTTACCTATTCACGAACTAACACTTAATTTTGATGTTATTTTTCATGAGAAATGATTAAATTATTACGATTTTTTTAATACATGAATTAAATTGACAAGAACCTCTTAGGACTAAAATTATGTTTTGTCTTACTCTTCAATTCATATAAAAATATGATTGTATTGCTCGAGTTTAACGTTAAACAACCTCATAAACTACAATGCTTTAATACGCTCTAATTAGAGTATTATTGTCGACAGCTTTATCGAATGAACACCTCGTATTTTCTATTTAAAAATGATGACACAGTGGGGTTGTCAATGTCAAGAGTTTGGAGGTTTGTCAATGTGATGCTAATTAAGACTTCACGTGTTGGCTTCTGTGTTTGACGTCTCTTACATGACGAACTTTACAACCAAATTATTTCACTAAAAATTCAACAATTTATAAGGTAAATATTTCACTGTAAAATCTTGGAATTTACATGAGCATCCAAAATTGAATATATATAAAACATGTCTATTTCTTCTTTTCTTTTTTCTTTTTTTTTCCTTTTTTTTAATGAAAAACAGAAACCAAAAACAGTGGAATGAATATAAATTCTATCTCTAATTTAATCCAAAAATTTAGATATTAAATTTCTACAAAGAATTCCAATATCAAATGTTGTAGAGTGAAGCGTCTACGGTCGGATCAAGTAAATGCCCCCCATTAACTTACTTAAAAGTATGCAAGAAATAATATAAGATGGCTGACAAACTATCGAAAAAAAAAAACACAGAATCGAAAACCAACATATTTTCTGATCAAAACAAAGACAATGTAGAGACGAGATCTTAATGTTCTTAAGGAGACATTGATAAGCAACACTTTTTTTTAACACGACAAATATGGAATATACCTCTAACTTCAAAGAAATAAGTACATGTCAATTATTGTTGAGCCCTGCTGAACAACACTACAAGTAGCACTATTTTTTAACACGACAACTTCAAAAAAACAAGTATATGCCAATTATTATTGAGTACTGATGAACAACACAACAAGCAGCATTATTTTGTAACACGAGAACTTCAAAGAAATAATAAGTACTGGCAAAATTTGAGCTTAATAGATATGTATGTGTCATTTGAGAACCATCTTAGTTGGTTCTCACATGGAAAATCAGGAGTTCATGGACTATTACTACTCATAATACTCTTATTATGTCTATAAATTACAAGAACAAAAGAATCCTAAGGAGAGAAGAGTTAACAAAAGGGAAGAAAAAAAAATGAATCAGACATATCTGCCATGATCATGAGCAGCTTCTTAAGGCTTTACCTTAATTGCGCCCTTCAATAAGCACGGGAAGGCACCTTCTTTTTTCTTTTCTTTTCTTGTTTTATTTTTTATTTTTGTTCCAAGAACTCGTTTACTTGACACAGATAATAGTCTTTTCCTTTTNATTCTCTATTCTGCTAAGATATTGGGGTTTTCAAGCTTCTTTTTTTTTTTTTTTTTTTTTTTTGTTTAATTTCCATACTTTTCACATCCATCCAAAGCTTACACGAATTGAAAGTTTTTTTACCACACATCACGGAGATACCTGCCACTCATCTGAAGATTTTTAACCATGCTCTCTGCCTTGGAGCTGTCAAGAGATCCCTGGAAGATTGTACAAGTAAATTTGATTAGAAAGAGTTAAAAACACAAATCTACAAAGTAAAATCATGAATATCCCGATGTCGATTGGATTAGGTCCAGGGGAACGAGGAAGGCAGAAAATTGTGATTGAGAGAGATCCTTAGAAAATGAAGGACCACAGGGCGAGTTTAACTTTCACATCATGATTGAAAAAGCCAAATAGCGGCATAGAGTCTTGCATCTTTTTACATCTCTAGAGGATCTCTAGTTTTACTACGAATCCCTGTTGTTGGATTGGATTATAACGAACTTTTGGGTAATTTGTACGAAAGACCTTTGCTACGGGAAAGAAAGAAAGATTTTGGCTCCGAGGGGAAAAGCATTGGCCATTTTCTATTTCCTGCACCCTCTCCTGACTCAACGAAAATTCGTGGACTAGTCGATCTCAGTCTGCATCCTATCCCATCAGTGTTGAAGATTATTGAGAGAAGTCGTCCCACGTTGGCTAATTAAAGGGGGAATATCATGGGTTTATAAGTAAGAATACTATCTCCATTGAAATGAGGCCCTATGGAAAAACCAAAAGCAAAACCATGAGAGTTTATGCTCAAAGTGGGGATAATATCATATCATTGTGGAGGTCGTGGTTCCTAACAATCACTTCTTTAATCTTCGGACAAAGGATATCGAGAAAGAATAACTTCAAAATAACAAGATCAAGCTTCTTAATAGTAAGATCCTAACTGGACTGATCTTTCAAAATATATGCAGGTAATTTTTTATTTAATAAGAAACAAAAGATTTCATTGATATAGACAAGATGAGGAACTAGTCAAGGCTATAGAAATGTAACTACTTGAGCAGTTGAGCTCTTATTATGGCCAAACAAGTGTGCAAAAGCGGAACAAATAAAGTTGGAGGTCATATTCATATTAGTAGTAGCTCAATTTTCATCATATGTTTTGATCAAAACAGTAAACAGAATAAATAAGGGAGTGTAATGAAGAAACCTGTTCTTGCACAATGTTATGAAGCGTTCGGTGGACGTCTCTAGCCATGCCCTTCGCATCACCACAAACATAAATGTAAGCCCCCTGAGATAATAGATTCCAGATTTCCGACGCCTGAAGAAGAAACGAGGAGGTTTAGCATGTAGCTCTAACAGCATACTCAGTACTCTTGAATAAGGTAGAAAGGGGTTTTGAAGTTCACCTTTTCAACCATTTTATGCTGCACATATTCCTTAGAGGGTCCCTCACGTGAGAAGGCAACAATCAGCTCAGAAAGTGCACCAGTTTCAACAAAGTTGTTCAGCTCGTATTCATAGATGTAATCCTAGAGAGAACAGTCAGTTTATATCAGCTTGTACTCATAGATGCAATCCTTAAGAGAATAGTGAACCCAATACAATGGTGGAGCTGTCATAAAATCAATTAGAGCATCACTTGCCATGTTTCTGTTCCTGCATCCAAAGAACAATATGGAGTGTGCTAATTCTACACCAGCTTCTTTAAGAGCTAACCTTTCCTGCAAGCGAATTGTGATAATAGGTTCATACAAACTAACAGCGTATAGAATGAAGATCAATTCAGTAAGTAAAAACAAGTGCAATAATGGAAACCTGCAAGAACCCCCTGAAAGGGGCCAACCCCGTTCCAGGACCAATCATGATAATGGGCAATTTAGAATCTGTGGGAAGCTTGAAGTTCGATTGCCTAACATAAATGGGCGCCCAACTGCATGCTTGGCTCTCCTCTAGTGAAACAGCACTCTGCGTAGAAATATTGTCAGAAATATATCCCTTCCCCAATGTATGCTAAACATAAGCAGTGGTTTTTCTTCACTTAAAATTCATATCCACATTAAAGAAATAGTAAAAGTTTTTATTATAATTTATTCTGCATGATTGTTCGTGATTGTAAGGACTTTTTTCCCCAGGGATAGGTGTTTTCTCTTCCCCTGCAGTTAGCCTGTTTCTTTCTTATCTTCATCTCAACAAAATACTAATAATAATTTTTTAAAAAAATCAATTGAAGTACCTTCATCCAAGTCGAGCAAACACCTTTGTGAATTCGTCCTGTTGGTGTTTTGTCATAGACCAATGCACAAGTTACATTAATTCTAGATGGCGCCATCCTGTGAATATATTTACAGAACGTTCAATTAAAAAATGCACGGTAAAGGAAAGAAATACTAATATAAAATGGAAAAATAGTTCCCAACTTGCTAATATCTTGAGTAAACAAAGCTTGATAAGTTTCTTTTTATCATGAGTAAGTTTCGAAGCATTTTTATGTAGAAGTATGAATCTAATTTCTACGAATTATTCCTGCTCTAGAGGTGCTTCCAATGTCTACGGACCCATTTTCCGCAATGTAGTAACTGAAAGTGAAAAGGCCCCCAAGCAGGTATCACTACTTATTGTAGATTGATGATATGGAGTAGTCGAGACAACACTTCGAAATAAACAACCTCTTGTCCATAACTATAATTTCAATGGTTTTAGGGACATGCAAGGCAGCAGTTTTTTCTATGTAGTAAGAGAAGCAATAAATACCACTTATTTCAATTATCATCTCAATAATTCAAATAGCTTATCTTATGTAAGCATAAAAATTTTCATTTGCTTATTACGATCTTTCATGCATAGCAGTATACACACATAACACAACCAAAATTTTGTGAAGATTCCAAGCTCTGCCCCCTTGAGTAATATTAAATGTTTTATACACAGCTTCAAACACCATTCATGCTTATCAAGTTCTTTGTCCTCTTTTTCTCGAATTTTAACAATGAAAATATAAAGAACCGAGCTAGGTTCACCTACAAAATAATTACCACAACCTAATGACTAGAATGGAACATGGCGTACTTCACAAAAACATATTTCACCTTTTATCCATTTCGAGTTAGAGCTACTTTCTGCCTTTTATCATTAAATGAAGCAGTAATAAGATCTTTCAGCCTTAAAATTTGTACCTTGGAGAAGAAGATATAGAGTAATATCGAGGCTGCAAGCGTGGGGCAACTGCAGCAAAAAAGACACCAAGTGGTGGCCTCGCAGATGGAAATTCAGCCATAACTTCAAGTAGACTTCTCTGACTCGCGATTATCCATTGAGAATACTCATCCTATTAAAGTTGAAAAGAAAAGGTAACACACCTATGAATGAATAGTACTAGAGAAGATTCCAACACAATCAAACTACTTGTAGGGTACTTTTCCAGCAGGTGATGAAAGATGCCTTAATCGATCAGCTTCAGCTGGGTCAGAAGCATGAGCAGCTAGAGCAACCAAGGCAGACTGCAAAAAGAGAGAAAAAAAAAAAGAAGTAAGAAAAGAAAATAAAGAAGAAAAAGTAACAATTAGAAATCATAAAGCAAGAGCTCCAAATCAAAACCTTTTTGGGTGAACTCAAGAGGTCTGCATATTGAGTCAATGCAGTCCTTAAAGTGCAGGGTGCAAATAGTGGCGGCAACGAACTTCCAGTTAACGGTGTGCCATCTTCCTTATCAGCATGGATAGAGAAGTATGTTTCAGGTGAAAGACCAAGTAAACGAAGAGCCTCTTCCACAACTTCATCCAAATTCTCACAAAAAACGCCCACATGATCTCCAGTTTCATATCTGATGAAGAAAAAAAACATCACAATAGAGTCAATATATGACAATGTAATATCTCGTACTACAACTAATTTTCTTCTTTTATGTTAGCTCCCAATAAATCAGAACAATCAGCATTGGTTTTAGGCAAATAATAGAAATACATATTTAAATATATATCAAGCAAGATAACTTACGTCAATCCAGTGCCAGAAATATCAAACTCCAGATGGGTGCAAGACCTGTCTGATGCAGGAGTATGAAGCTCCTTTCTCACGGCCACATTAGACCTGCAGATGGTAATACCGTAAGTAAGATGATAGTCGCAAAAACAAATCCAAAGTATTCACTTATAACGTACCTGCATGGATGTTGAGCATCATAAACAGAGTGACCATTTGCCAAAGACCATCTCTTGTCCCCTCCAGGTACATCTGCAGCATCATAGAATACAACCCTGTACTCCAATACAGCAGCAGTATATGGGGTAGAAGCAGTTGTAGAGTCATCCTCGTCTCGAAGTAACTTATCCAGCTCAGGCCATAATGCTTCACGCCTAAGAGAACAGGAATCAGTGAACTGGGTCATTTTCCAATACATGAAAACAGAATAAAGAGGAATGTCAACTGCTATGAGGTAATAATCAATTATTGGTGTTTTCTACTACCAAGCAGTGAAATCATCCTCAATGCACTGATCGTCATCTCCTAGACCCACTGGAACAAGACGCTTTCCACCTGCAAATACACACAAAATATATCACGCTTCTCATGCAGAAAGTGCCAAAGAGCTCCAAAATATGTAATACATCGTGAAATTAGACAGCCATCAAATTTCAAGACTATTTTTTCAGTTCAACTTTCATTGGTTTGTAAGTTTGATAGGCTGTGGACGCATGCTTATATGATACTGCAAGTTTGATTAGACTAGTTATAATTAGACATTCTTTTACTTTTCCTCCAATCATAAGCCTCTAAACCTGACTCATTTTTTGAAAATTTTTCAAACGATTGATCATCTTCCATGTACCATCAAGAAACTCATATATGGTTCATATCCAAAGTAGGCAACTGACAAACTATGAATCCAACGACCCCAAAGGGATATGAGTTTACTACTACTTCATAAAGACATTCAAGCTACAGCTCTTTGATTATTAAATCAATCCATGGTGGTGTAGTTACACTTACATATTATGTTAATCAATAACTATCCTATCTACGGCAGTTATGTACTAAGCAGTTCAATAGATGTGCTGTAGGTGGACATTGCAGATCTGGAGCTTAAGAATCGAAAAATTAATTCCCTCCTCCAAGATCTTAACTCTTCCAAAAGAGTGTTAGATACCCCTTTATGCTCTATCATTTGGAACAGTAACTACCCAAAAAGGTGAAATTCTTAATCTGGGAAATTCTACTTGAAAGTATGAAGCCTTGTGATAAATTACAAAGGATAAAACTGACCTCACCATCCCTCCATATTTCATCAGTACGAAAGATGAGGAATCTCAAAATCATCTCCTGGTTCACTGTGATCAAGACACAAAGTTCTGGAATTTGTTGTTTTCTATTGGCTGGTTTGGTGTATTGGATTTCAAGGAATGCCTAACTTGCCTCTCATTGTCTAAATCATCAATTTAAGAAGAAAGCCAAAGCCTTCTGGCTCGATTTTATTGTAAGCTTCCTCTAGAGCACTTGAATCCAAAAGAATGGCAGATTTTTTTTCTCTAAAAAGAGATATTTTTCTTCTTTTCGGAACAGCATCCTCTTTTTAACAACTTTTTGGGTATGCTAAGTAGATCTTTATGTAACTACTCTTCAACTGATGTCAACTGATATTTTGGCCAAATTGGAGGGATTTCTTGTAACCACCATTAGCTGTTGGGCTGCCTTTCTCTCATAGTTTCTCTTGTACGTTTTATTTATTTCATAAATAGCACATGGATTGATTATATCTGCAGTACTCACTAAGACAGATTATTCATTCTCTAATATGGTATCACTGTTCTAATAGGCTCACATTTAAGTTGATCTATTTAGCAAAATTTCTAAAAGGAATGGTATCGTCTAGTTTGACCACAATTTCCACTCTAGGAAACGAGTCCTCTTTAAGTCAAAAGTAGAATGGGTGTGTAGCTATACTATGATAAGGCCCAAATGAATGTATGGCATGACCTTCAAAACAATCAAATTGATTCATTTGGACTTAGATAGCCACCAAATGCCTAGCTTGAGAGGCGCCATTTATATTTAGAGGGTATCATCAACTTCCTGAACTTTATATTCTATTTACATTGCCAACATTATAGTGATAGGTGTCAGGTGTTCGCACTTGCTTTGCTACTGGTGAATTATAGCCTCAAGACATTGGTGAGCTTCACTTCTACCTTGGTGTTCTTCGATGAATTAGCTGAGATGGTGACCTTTTATTTAGAGAAGGTACATTGATGTTTTGTTGGTTAAACAATAGTGGTGGATTTGAAAACAATTTTTACATGAAAGAGCAACACAAACCCTCTCAACCACAAGATAATTTGAGTAACACATTGATGTCTATTTTCCATTACATAAGACTAAGATTTCTCTGCCTTTTATTTCTGACAGAAAGATGCTTCCTGTACTTTATTAACACATGTATTTGACTAAAGGGAGTTAAAAGGAAATGGTAATTTACCCTGCTCGGCAAGCTGTTCATCCACCACTAATGCAATCTGTTTCAACCGAAACGAATCAAGGGAGAGCCTCCAAATTCATTAAACAAAGGTACCAAAATTGAACATTTTCATGCTAGTGAACCTTATTGAAATGCTCATATTGCCGGTTACCAAGGCCAAATACTGCATATTGAAGATTTGAAATCCATTCTCCCTTCTCCTTCCCCTGATACATAAAGTAAAATCAACAGTAGCTCTAGAAGACACACACAAACGATTGAATCAAACTTTGAAGAGTAGAATAATGCAAAATCAACCAAACAAACAAAAAGTTAAGGGAAAGAAAAGAATATACCTCAGAGAACCATTTATAGAACCTTGCTGCATTATCCGTTGGCTCCCCATCCCCATATCTGCAGGCGCAGATAACTATAAGGAAAGGAAATTAAAAAGCCCAACGGAAGATTCAAAAAGAAGGAAAAGAAACACAAACGACAGGAAAGTGCTGTTGAAAGTTGAAACTCACGTCGCCAAGAAGAAAATAGTTATAGTCTCTTTTCTCAACTTTTCTTCGTACTCATCATCATCGGCTGCATAGTCATCCTGAGAAAAAAGTTCAGCTCCAAAATGAGCAACGTGTAAATTTGAGCTAATCAGAATCTAGAAAATGTCAGTCGAAGACTGACAGAAAACGAAAAAAAAAAAAAAACAGGTCATGCATACCAAATCAACAACTCTAAAAGTCGCCTTCTCATATCGAGCTTTCGCTTCTTCAGCAAGAGCCTAATTACCAAAATCAGATCAAAATCAACCATCAGCTAAGCATAACCTAACAATTCAATCCAAATCCCCAAAAGAACAAAATCCATATTCGGTGTACAAACACGTGTTTCTACCGGCACACCTTTGCAAAGCCTTCAGCAGTGCCAGTCTGTGTGCCAAAAAAGACAGTGACCTTCTTCTTGCCATCCTCAACTTCAGGCTCAGGCTCTTTGACTATCAACTGCTTAGGCGGCTCGAACGATTTAACCTTCTGACTACTGGATCTCTTCCAAACAAGAACCACAACGCAGCCGATCAAAACAGCAATCGAGGTAGTCACGATCATGACGAACTCTCTGTTCTCCATCATTAGAGTAGCTACTTCCTTAACCGATTCAGACGAATCCTGCGACGGATCCATCGCCTTCCTGATTATTGCCGATATAAGCTCCAACGTAGAGACTTTCATCGACCTGGATTCCGACTGCATACAGCCAAAACAACAGCGGAAATAGACGAAACGAAGAAAATCAAAAACAAAAAAAAACAAAAAAAACCTGCGGAATCCGGTAGACGAGAAGATAATAGCACCGGATTCCAACGAGAAACTGAAAAAGAGCTACAAACTGAGGGCAAAACAGTGGCCGGAGAAACAGAGGAAGAACGATGAAACTTCCTTTCTCTTCTTCTCTCCCCCGGTCGTTGGCTGTACGTAGAGAGAGAGAGAGAGAGAGAGAGAGAGAGAGAGAATGATGGGTTTATTAGGATCGCGCTCGTGAACCGAATTAAGAAGCGCTTACCAAACCGGAAGAGTCAAACCGACCCAACCACTATCGGTAAACTCCAAGGAATGGGCCAATCGCAATCCGACCGACCGAGATCCGTCCATTCCGATCAAGAAAATGATTTGATAATTATGAATTTCCACCCACAAATATAATAAAATTTTAAACATTATTCAAAAACATTTAAATATACTCTCTCACTTGGGAAGGAAATTGGTTAATATTTTGTTTTAAAAATAGCAATAAGTTTAGAAAGTTTGGTCCAGCTTATTTACTGTCACATTGTCTGTCTACGTGGTCCCCACCTCCTTTGGGGCCAACGTCTTTACTCGCATGTCTGTTTGGTGGTGTCTACCTCTCTTTGGGTCCCCATCCCCTTTGGGGCCAGCGTCCTTAATGGCACACTATCTCATGTCTACTTCCTTTGGGAAAGAGTGGGCCAGCGTCCTTAATGGCACACTGTCTCGTGTCTACCTCCTTTGGGTCCACCCTTTTCGGGCCAGCGTCCTTAATGACACACTACCTTATGTCTATCTCCCTTTGGGAAAGAGTCTCCTTGCTAGCTCTGATACCATTTGTAACGCCTCAGCCCCGCCGCTAACAAATATTGTCATTTTTGGGTTTTTCCTTTCGGGCTTCCCCTCAAGGCTTTAAAACGAGTCTGCTAGGGAAAAGTTTCCACACCCTTCTAAACGGTGTTTCATTCCCCCTCCCCAACCAATGTGGGATTCTCACAATCTACCCCTTTGGGACCAGCGTCCCCAGACACTTGTTTATTTCTCCAATTCATGTGGGACCCTCACCAAATCCACTCCCCCTTCGGAACCCAGCATCCTTACTGGCACACCACCTCGTGTCTATCCCCTTCGAGGAACAGCCTCCTCGTTGGCACATCATCCCGTGTCTGGCTTTGATACCATTTGTAACGGCTCAAGCCCACCACTAGCCGATATTGTCCTCTTTGGGCATATTGTGATAATCTCACATTGGTTAGGGAGGACAATGAAACACCCAAAGGTATAGAAACCTTTGTGTACGTTTTAAAGCCTTGAGGGGAAGCCCTCAAGGGAAAGCCCAAATAGAACAATATCTGCTAGCGGTGTGCTGCGCCATTACAAAAAGAACTTAATCAAAATTTTAAATTAGCGAGATTAAATTAAAACTAAGTCTAACCTTAATACTCAAAATTGAAACCAAGACAAAATTAGAGTAAAAAAAAAAAAATTCCTCTATAAATGGATACAACTTTTTTTTATACAATTATGGTGGATTTAAACTTTCAATTTCAAAAGAAATAATACATCTAAATTAGAATTGAGTTATGCTCACGTTAACATCAAATCATTTAGGCTCTTATTTCAAACCCTTACAAACACATTTTAATTATACAACAAATCATTATTTTTAACCTAAGTTAATTAATGTTTACTTATAAACTCATTCATTACAAAGACTCATATTATACTAGGTACACAAAAATCATATTATTTTTCGACCATGGTAAGCTCGGTCAACATTTAGGATAAAGTAAAGCTCAATCAACATTTAAGAATTATTTATCGATTCAATTTTCTAAAAAGAATCGATATAATTTTTTAAAATAAGTAAATATGAGAATTTAAGATTCATTAATAATTATTTTTTCTGTGTCGATCAGTATACTTATACTTATTCACACTTTTTTGGTCGGGTTAACCCAAGTTTACTTTTAAAATTGTTATAAAAATTAAAAATATTTAATATTTGTAATTAATGTTAACGATAGTATTATCTCATATTTAGATTTTAGTTATTGATGTAATATGCACGGTAGATAATTAATAAATTTTAAATAATTAAAAAAACAACCCGACCACCCAACCCAACCTAAAAATAAAAGGTTGGTTCAAAAGATTTTTCTAATATTTTTTTTAAATTATTGTTACAATATTAATCCAAGTTTTTCATTCAAAGTATATTTTTTTTAACCTTACGTTAAAAAAGATATTTACCGAAAGGAGACCATAATTTAACCATATGGATGGGCAGAAATTGGATCGAAAACAAAACAGGATAAATAACCGGTAGCCGGTAAACGAGTGGAAAAGAAGAATAAAGAAAAAGACGTGGAGATGACTTTTAAAAAAGAAATTTGGGCTTTTTTGGTGCCTCGTTTACCGGAAAAGCGGGTCTGGTAACTCCTTTAAAAAAAAATTAACCCTATTCTTCGCTTCTTTTTACGTGTTTTTTTGGCGCCATTTACCAATCCTATCAAATATCATTTTTTTTTTAATATTCTTCTCTCATTTCTTATGATATTTCTAAAATAGAGTAAATTAATCTATGTTCGGTGAAATATTTCTTATAAGGGTGTGAAAACCGCTTCATAGTACACACATTTTAAAATCTTGAGGCTGACGGCGATACGTAACGGGCCAAAATAGACAATATTTGTTAGTAGTGAGCTTGAGTTTTTACAAATGATATCAGAGTCAAACACCGAGCGGTGTGCCAGTGAGGATGATGGACCCTTAAGAGAGGTGGATTGTGAATTGTGAGATCTCACATCAATTTGAGAGAAGAGCAGAACATTCCTTATAAGGTTGTGGAAATCTCTCCCGAGTAGACACGTTTTAAAACCGTGAGACTGATGGCAATACGTAACGGGTAAAAGCGGACAATGTCTGCTAACAGTGAGCTTGGACTGTTACATTTACAATAATCCTATGTTACCCGACCTCTTAAAAAAATTTATAAAAAATACAGTGAGTGAAAACAAAACATGTTAAAAAGATCTGTATAGTGATAGTTTGAGTATTTAACTTTAATATATAATTTTATTTAATTTGTAACATTGTAATTAATAAAACTTAACCTTCTGTATTAATTATTTATTTTTTATGATTGCTTTTGTTTTAATTTATAGTTTGGAAATATTTTAAATTTAATAATGAGATATGCGGAACATTACTTTGAAGGAAGGGTTGAATTATGGTTTATAACGCACTACTACCCCGTTGAAATTCCCTCCCACCGTATTATGGCTGCTTTAATAATTAATCTTTAATTATTATTATTATTATTATTATTATTATTATTATTATTATTAATTGTAACAACACGTGGTGGATAGGTGCTTTTATTATTATTATTATTATTATTAATTTTTTTTTTTTAACTAACCAGACAGCATTTAGATCAGTATTTGGGATTTGAAGTTGTCACTGGTCCTGACATTCTATTTGATGACCCCGATATTTGGGATTAAAGTTGTCACCTGATGTCCCGACATTCCACTTGATGGCCTAGCATTCTCTTGTATCCTCTACGATATGGTTACGTTACCTACTCTTCACTTATTGAGAGTGAAGATTATCCCAACATAACAACACGAGTCATTTAGGAGGTCATTCAACGTAAAATTGCTCAAAGTAAAACACGTTTAACCATGTAGTTCCTATAGTTTGGGTTATCAAAAAATAATGGGCTTTTTATTGGGATAGATAGTAACTTTCAATTATTTTAAGTATTTTTTAATCGTCTTATCCTCAAGACTGCTCTTATTCAGATGTGATTTCGATTAATTACATACCTCTCATTCATTCAAATGTTTTACTTGCGTCCTAAGTTTAAATTGAAGACAAAAATTTGTTCGATCTAAATTAATTAGACTAATAAAAAAAAGTTCGATGTACAAAATTGTTTTTTTTTTTCCAAATATATATACATCTATATATACATATATATATATATATATATATATATATATATATATATATATATACACACAAACTTATTCTTCCACGTGGGCTGCATTCATTGTTGCCTCTCCATCTACCAATCATTTTAAAAATATATATGGCTAATTAACTCTAATCCATATTATAAACATTTTTTAATGTTAAATTATAAATTTAATATAAAAAAAAGAATTTAGTTTCTATATTTTAAAAATAAATTTTTTATTGTGGTACCGAGTAAATGAGGGATATATGATTAAATGAATATCACATCTAAACGAGAGTGATCTTGAGGATAAGATGACTAAAAAAAACTTAGAAGAACGAAAAAGTTAATATCAATATCAACAAAATTACCTTCCTTTTTCGACCGTTCAATCATAAAAACTTTATAGTTAAACGTGCTTTAATTGAAGTAATTTTATATTGGGTGATTTCTTGAAATTTTTAATCATGATGTTGTAGGAGGATGTTAGGGTCATCAAGTGTCAAATTCGTAATAATTTTTATAATTTAATTCCCGCACAAAGTTTAATATTTAATATTGATTTCACTTTCATCCTCCAATAAATTTCTTCATATTAAATGAACATGATTTTAATTAATTTTAATATGGTTTAATCTCATTAAAGAAATAGTATAGTTAAATTAATAATAACAACATTATTAAAATTATTCTTTAATTAAACCAAATTATTACAATAATTATTTTATGTTATATATATAAAAGTGAAAACTATCCCCACGAACCGATGCGAGTTCTTAATACTTTGTCCTCACTCTCATGTTTCTTAAAAAAAAATCTCACAAGCTGTAACAACCCAAGCTCACCGCTAGCAAATATTGTCAGTTTTGACTCGTTATATATCGTTGTTAACCCCACAATTTTAAAACGCGTCTGCTACGGAGAGGTTTCTACACCCTTGTACCGATGTGGGATCTCACAATCCACTCCCCCCTTCGGGGCCCATCGCCCTCACTATGACTCGTTTCCCTTTTCAATCAATGTGAGATCTCACAATCCATCCTCTTCGGAGCTCAATGTTCTCGTTGGCACACCGCTCGAGGGCTAACTTTGATACCATTTGTAATAACCCAAGCCCATCGCTAGTAAATATTGTCCACTTCTGCTCGTTACATATCGTCGTTAACCCCACAATTTTAAAACGCGTATGCTACGGAGAAGTTTCCACACCCTTGTACCGATGTGGGATCTCACAATCCACTGTCCCTTTCGAGGCCCATCTCCCTCACTATGACTCATTTCTCTCTCCAATAAATGTGAGATCTTACAATCCACCCTCTTCGGAGCTCAATGTCCTCTCTAACACACCTCTCGGGGGCTAACTCTAATACCATCTGTAATAACCAAAGTCCACCGCTAGCAGATATTGTCCGCTTTGACCCGGTTATATATCGCCGTCAATCTGACAATTTTAAAATGCGTTTGCTACGGAGAAGTTTCCACACCCTTGTACCAATGTGGGATCTCACAATCCACCATCTTTGGATCTCAACGTCCTCGCTAACACACCATTCGGGGGCTAGCTCTGATACCATTTGTAATAATTAAAGCTCACTGCTAGCAGATATTATCTGCTCTGACCCGTTACATATCACTATAAAGATACGTTAGAAAGATGTTACCTTACCGTTATAAAAAATATTTTGTTTCTATCTTCGACTTCAACTGACTGTTATTTTTAGCCCCAACTTGCGAAATGAAGATGAAGCAATGAGGTGTAGGATAAGACAGTGAATGTGACCGCACATGATTATTTGAAACCCCATACCCACGGTGTAGTACAACTAGAAAAGGAAACGATGTCCGTTAACGGAAAATTTTACCAGCCCCTCATTTCATTTCAAACTCCATAATTCATGTTTCTCTCTTTAAAATTCCTCCACTGCCCCGCCATGGATCTATCCACCTGATCCCATCTTCCTCCTCCTCCTTCCATGTTCCGACGAGTCCAATAATTCTCTCTCTCTCTCTCTCTCTCTCGCTAGAAGCTCTCAACAATGGCAGCGACCGAAACAGACTTCGATCTCAGAGTAAGATCCTCCGCAAACTCTCACATTGCGATACACCAGTTGTATTTTCCTTTTTTTTTTCTTTGTTTTTTGTAACTCTGTTTCTGGCTTTTTATGTGTTTTTCTTCTTCTTTTACAGCAATCTCCGCAGTCTATCTACTCGGTCGGGTGAGTTTCCTCTGCATTTTAGGGCTTTTACTTCGTTTTTGTTGCGGAACTTGTTTATATGTGCATATTGTTCTCGGTGTTGTTTATTTTTTGTCTAATTCACGATTTTTGCTGATGTGACTAGTGTTTTGGCGGAATTTGTTGATGTTTGGTTTTGTGTGTGCTTTAGTGATCATACGTTTGCGGATGTGACTAACTTGGACCATTGTTCAAAGTATTTGAACCAGACGCTTATCACATTTGGATTTCCGGCTTCACTCGATCTGTTCTCGAATGATCCGGTTTGTTTTGGACCTTTTAGTCAATAAGCTGGTTTCGTTGTTTTTCCAGTTTTTTTTGGCTTGTTTAGCGCTATTGTCTTGCGGTTAATATGTGTACTGAAATCTGTAGGTGTCGATTGCGAGGACGTGCAATTGTATATATTTCTTGCTTCAGCAGAGGCAGCGTGACATTGAGTTTAGGGAATCTGCTAATGAACAGAGACAAAGGTAATGGCATTTTGCGGATTCGGTATAGCGTCTGACATCGCCAAGCGCTTCAATTAATGAATATATTGATATGTCTCTGTGAAATTCATCAAAAGATGCTCTGTTTGGTAGTACTTTTGCTTTAATAGGAAACATTTTAATTGATAAATGAAATGGAACTAGTATCAACTTACGAAACCAAAAGAGTTAACAAAAGATTCCTCCAATTGGTACATTTCAGAGATAGCTCACAATTACTGAAAGATTTACATACCAAAACCCTAGAAGAGAAAATAAAAAGACAATAATCTCATATAGTCAACACATTCCTTACTTCATCAAGTCATTTGAAATGGTCTAGAAATCTTTCTGTTTATGTAGTTATAAATCATTTGAAGTGGTTAGCTCCTTATTATTCAATATTTTCACCCAGAGGATATCCACATCTCTGCATCTAATCTTTATCTTGTCTTCATTCTAAATTTTGACGACTTTTTATGTCCATTATATGAAATGGAATATCTTATTCTAATTCACTTCATGACCCCTTGAAATACTGTTATCAGCTTATCTTTCTATTTGTTTATATCTCTTGTGACAGACTACTTTCAGACATATCAAGATTGGAGACTAAAGTTGAGAGGCTGGATTCAGTAATACAAGCTAAAGATAGGGAGATTTCCACAATCACGCGAACAGTACAATCTCAGAACTTCTTTGAATTATATCATTTCTCTCTCTTATTCTTATTTTACAAGGAAATTCTTTCTCATTAGGAAGCCAAAGCGAAGGCTGCTTTTAAAGCCCAAATCGAAAAGCTACAGCAGGAAAAGGATGAGTTTCAAAGAATGGTTATTGGCAATCAGGTTAGGGTAGTTGGATACTGTGAGATAGATACTGGTTTTTATGTGATAATGTAAGTATTGATGAGGAAATATACTTTCTGTTTATATGGCCAAAGCAAGTAAGGACTCAACAAGTACATGAGATGAAGAAGAAAGAAAAAGAGTATATCAAATTGCAGGTGGGATAGGCTCTATGGTGTTTTTCAGTCCTTGATTTTTGTTGGAGAAGATTAATATTTACAAAGAGAAGCTGTTGTATGTCTGCAGGAAAGGCTAAACCAAGTTTTAATGGAGAAAAAGAAAGAATCTAGATCAGGAATGGAGATAATGAATTTGCTACAGGTATATTTTAATTATTTATTAATGATGTAGAGATAATGGATCATTTCAGTCACTCAATGGCTTTTATGATATGAGCAGAAAGAAGGACGACAACGAGGAACATGGAATGGAAAGAAGACTGATAATGATTTCTATAAAAAGATAGTATGTGAACTTCTTCTTTTTAAAAGATTTGGACAAGAGCTTGATTTGAATTTTAGTGATTTTAATATTCTTACAAATATTTCTCGTTCAGGTGGATGCTTATGAAGTAAAAAATCAAGAACTGATGTCAGAGAATGCTGATTTAAAGGCATTGTTGCGTTCAATGCAGGTTTGCAGCCATTTCATAACTATTTGTACTATTAGTTTACTGAAATTCTTATCCGATAAATTTTGAAAGGGTGCGCATGCAATAAGATAAGGGCACAAAATACGTCTACAATTTGTTATGCTGTTTTTTATAATACTGAGGTTGTCAGTCGTTCTTTTGATCTTTTATATAAGTGTATGGCTGGTCTAGTACTTTTGAACCTCATTGGTATATACAGGACATCTGACCTTTTTGGATCACTATGATAGTAGTTTGTGTGAGACAAGAAGAGTGGTGGACCTTTTTGGATCTGCAGTGGTGGACCGAGAGTGGTGCTAGGATAGTCTTTTCCAGCTTTTTGATGTTAGCATTGTCAGAAGCAGGGAGTGCAGTTTTATGATGGAGTCCCTCTCTTACATCACCATTTCATGCTATAGGTTGGGTTTGTGGCAGACTGGTTTCTTTGCTACCCTTTGGGGTCTTTGGCTTGGGAGGTGTCGCTAGTGAGGCTTAACCCTTCTGTTTGGGTGCAAGTCTCCGAGGATTTTTGTAATTACTTGTTTGGTCTTATTATTTGGGATTGGATTCCTTTTTTGTATGGCTAGTTTCTTGGCTCCTTTGGTGTAGTCTGTATTTTGTATGCTCATGAATCTTCTGTTTTTTGTATTCTTTCATTTAAAATGAAAACTTGGCATCTCTTCAAAATAGAAAGAAGAAAAATTATAAATGATGGTAGTTTGTGTGTGTACACCACTTATTTTAGTTGATTTCTAAAATACTTCTACTAGTTCGTTTTATTTCTCCCTTCTATTGATAATTCCATGTTCCTTATTTTCTGAATTCGTAACATACTTCTTTTTAGTTGGTTACACTCATATATTCTGTTTTTTTTTTCTTTTTTGGGTATGTTTTTGAGTTATGCTTTTGTGTCTTCCATATGTATTTTTGACATATAAGCCAATGGGAGTTCAGTTTATCTTGTGCATTGATTTGCAGGTCGATATGCGGGATTTCCTAAATGCTCCAAATGGACTACCTAAGCAGCCCCTTACAGTTAATGAAAGAGTTGAAAGTGAAGGTGCACAGTCTCCATTTGGTGGGAGGACGGTATGGGCTGAACTATGCTCATGTGCTCACTTGATTGGTGCATTGGTAATAACACTTGTATTGTTTTATTGCAGGATGTATTTGACCTTCCCTTTCATATGGCAAGAGATAAAATTGAAGAGAACCTTCGAAATAAGATGGCTTCTATAAAGGTGATTTGTTTTTCATTCTACATCACTTTCTTCTAGACAGATGAATGCTTGTTAGTAATAGTATTTTGAAATTTAAAGGAGCGGATGGGTCAACTGCATGATGCTCAGAAAGAATCTGAAGTTACTTCTGAAGCTACCGAGAGGGAACTTGAGTTAGAAGCACAACTTGTAGAGGCAAGGAGCATAATCCAGGAGCAGGTACTCTATTTTTATTTCTCAGCAAATTAGAATTTGTACGCGCCTAACTTGTATGTTTCTCAAGAGAGAGAGAGAGAAAAAAAAGGATTTTTAGACTTTGTATATCTGTTAATGTTTTAATGACATTATAGAAATATATTCATTCAAAAGGCCCCTATAAGAAGTTAANCTTGAAGACCCGTAAGATAGCCGAAAAATAATTAGCAAACACTTTGACAAGATGTTCGATTTTTCCATAGAAATATATTCGTTCAAAAAGGCCCCTATAAGAAGTTAATCGTATATGAGAAGATTGGTTACGTAGAAAAAGGAAAATGGATTCGTATTCACATACATAAGAATTGTATAGGAACAAGACTAATCTTTGATTTCTTTTTGAAAAAAAAGAAATCAATTTTTTTGAAGTACTAAGACTATTCCAATTACAATACTCTGAAACATAATTTAAATGTGGTAATTTATCCTCTAAAAAAGGAAATATTGAATGATAATAAGATTTTGCGATTTGAATATTTTGAGGCCTTGCCTCTTTATTGTTTACTGTTCGTGTAGCGTGAAAAGCATTCACATTATCCAAATCAGTGCAATTTGTTGTTGCTCTGCATTTGGTGTGCTGGTAAAGCTGCTGCTTGTCTGGAAATAGAAGAGATTCTTTTACACTAGCATTTAGACTGCAATTTTCTCTGAATATTTAGGTCATAAAGATAATGTTTGGACTTTCTTTGTTCTGCCTAATTTCTGCTATGCCATATACTTTTCCTTTATCCATCTTATCAAACCAAAATATTCATATCCTTTTTGGAGAAGCTAAAATTTTTAGTACTCACTAGCTGTACAAATTGGCTTTTATTTCAGGCATCAATTATGTCTAAACATCTTGCCAAGTCTGAGAGGCCAAGGTATTCATATATTTTCTCATACATCTTAATGTAGTTTGGACTTAAATTGATGTACCACCAACACTTTTGCAGGAGTCTCAATGGCCCTTTTGATTCTGGCAGAGAATCCCTCATTTCATCCCCCACTGAGGTATCATTCAGAATCTTGTCAACCAAACAAAATTTTCGTGGTTCTTTCTTCAAATTTAAATCGCAACTAGTATTTGATTTTATAGTGTGCATATATAATTTTTAAGAAAACGGGGTACCATTTCATTTATCAAATGAGCTGTTCATGCAAAAGGCCAAAAGAGTTTCAATAGATGCCTTCATTTGGTACTAATAGATAAGAGATTATAGTTATAAAAGAACACTTGTATGGGGTTCCAAGAAGTATAGCAAACTGATCTCCCACAAAATCTTAAATCATCTATCATCCCATTTGTTAATTCTATTATTTCTCTCTTAACATATATTTTATGGTAATACTTTACCATTGCCTTATTTCTAGAAGTATGTTTATTAGTTACAAACATCAATAAATCTACCATCTGTTTCGCCCTTGCCATTTCCCATACGAAAATGGAATACAAGTTTTGGGAAGTCTTATGGCAAAGCTGCACGACAGAAAAAGGTGTGAAATGAACCCTACCTTGAGCATTTATCCACATAATCTTCAAACCCATACACGGCATTGATTGCCTCAGCAGTCAGTATTAAAGGGAACATGTTACCCTGGAATGGAAACCTCTTGACCCCTCATCTTCTAGATTTACATTGAGTTCCACGACTATACGTGCATTGGCGCCATCTTCAGTTAGTGATATTTGAGATAATAAAGTCTGTTTGGAAGGACTTTTTAAGTGCTTAAAAAGGTGTTTCAAGTGAAAAGAAAAGGATCAGTGCAGTTAGAAAGTCATTCCAAACAAGCACGTAGTTTGGTAATTCTAAGTTCGGTTCATGTGTCATCACTAATCCTTTCTCCAAGTGGACGAGAATTGATTTTGGGGCTCAAGATGGAGTAGATTTCTTTGAAGTGTAGATTTTTTTTTTTTTTTTTTGGAAGAAACCAAACTTTGACTTAGTTGTCAATAAGAGCTATGAGATCAATAAAAGACTGAGAGAGAACGAGATCAATCCATGGTGGATCTCTACCTAGATTTTAATATCTTGCCAGTTTTTTGGCAACCAAACGTGGTAACATCGTGGTAATATCATTCCATGAGAATAATTGAGATGATAGATGATTTAGCTACAGCGACAAGTTACGTGTCTATGCATAGTTAGCAAATGGGCTTTGTGAATGAACTGAAATTATTTCGATATCAATAACGTCGTATAGTTATTACAAGATGTGGGAATGCCTATTACCTGATGAGATTATAATTCCCCGAACATAGTTGATGCCATAGTTCTCATCGTTTCAACCGTTTACTAGTACATCTTATAGATGATGTCTTTTCTGCACTCGTTTGTATTTGTAGTATATCTTATAGACGACGTCTTCTCCTCACTCGTTTGTATTTCTAGTATATCTTATAGACGATATCTTCTCCGCACTCGTTTGTATTTCTAGTTATCTTATAGACGATGTCTTCTCCCCACTCATTTGTATTTCTAGTATTTCTAGTGTATCTTTTCTGGTCCTTTATAGAGAATCGAAATCACTGATTTGTAATTAGCGCTCGTTTGTATTTCTGTTGGCCCTTTAAACCTCTCACATTCTTTAGCTTTGGTTTTTGCTTGCATAACTGGTCTCTTTCTTTGTGGTCACACGTGCAGGGAGTAGGAAACAAACAAGCTCAGCGGCTATAGAGTATTTGTAGAGTTGAGTGGCCGCAGGGACAAGCAAACGAGTAAGAGCTATCTTACTGAATAACGATTCTTAACCTGTTCTACTTGTTTGATTGATACACACAGTAAAGTCATATATAGCTCTAACCTTAATTACTAGTGTAATTAGTATGTAGCTTCCCTTTTTAAATTATTAATGCTCCCGACTTCCTCACGATTTTCATCTAAATTATTTTTTTCGTTTTTGTTTGATCCATTTCCTAAATTTTATAGGACAAACCATGAAAGTAAGCCTTTTAGAAGAGCCTTGTTACTTGTATAGGATGCTTAGAAATGGGGATGAACAACTAACATAACCATCGGTGGCTTGGTTTCTCGGTTTATAGTCCCGTTCTCTGATTTGAGTTCATTTTGTTCTATTGTTTAAGTTCGGTTCGATGATCATTTGATTTTTTATTTTTAAAATTTGCGCTTTTTTTTTCACCTATCTCTTTACATTGGTTTTTATCTCTATGAACAAAATATTTGAATTTCAAATTCTAAACAATTTTTTAAAATTTCAAAACTTTGTTTGAATTTTAAAACACTTTGAAAATAAATAAGAGAACAAAGAAATTCGCTTATAAGCTTAATTTTTAAAAATGGTTTTTTTTTTTTTTTTTTTTTTTTTTATTTTTTCATCTACCTTATGGGTAGATGCCGGCCTATCCGTATTAAATGGATAAAATTTTGGGTTTTGAATATTGTCTTTTTTTGGCTTTTCCTTTCGGGCTTCCCCTCAAGGCTTTAAAACGCGTCGGCTAGGGAAAGGTTTTCACACCCTTATAAATGGTGGTTTGTTCTCCTCCCCAACCAATGTGGGACATCACAGAATATCATTAAATTAGAAATAGAATATTTAAGGTACAGAAATTTAGAGTTTGATAAAGTTCCTAAAAATCTAGATAAAAAAAAAAAAAAAAAATTAAACCCAAGTAATTAATATACTTTTATTTCCTTTTCTAAATATAAAAATTAAAAAACATCACAATTTTTTTTTTTTTAATAAACATAAATATTGATTTGGAATGCACTATTTGTGTGAAATTTTGTACTTTATGTATTTGATTTTAATGCATATTGATTTTCTTCAAGGCCTTCGTGAAGGAAATGGAAAACGGATGCATTTAGACAGACATTTGAAGCTTTATGGTTTAACCAGAAGAAGAAGGGTCCCCAATATAATATAAAAAAGCAAGTAAGGGTTGCTTTGGTTTTAGGTCATTTCTTCTTCACTTTCCTTTTGGCCTTTTTAAATTCTTGATTCTTACATCTAACCTAATCAACTTTCAAACATTTGAAAGTCAACCCATGAAGGTCAACCATTAAAAATTTCCTCTTCGGTGACCGACTCGACCTTATTTTGAGCCTTTGCGTAAGGAAAAACGTTAATATATATAGGTAGTATTTGGTTTATAAGTTAAGTTTATGCTTATGAAATCTAGATTTTTATATTACAAATTAAGGTTATTTTGTTTTTAATAAGATACTTAGGAAATGCTAACACTAGTTAAGGTTCAAATTTTCAACCTTTGATTGCTAAGTTAATTAATATCCAATTTTAGGTGTGAAGTATTTGAGTAATTGCGAGCTAATATTATTCAGGAATTTAATATAAGTAGGGTCGTTTTGGGACAAGTTTTAAAGGTTAAATTAATAAAAATATCTTTAAACTTTCTTAAACTTAAAAAAATTTCAAAAATATTATTACCGTTACTTTTGGAGGGAAACAGTTAACATTTTGTGTTAAAAAGTTGAGCGTTTTATTTTTTAGTTTTTAAAAGTTTCATTAATATCATTAAATATATTCTTTAAAATCTTCTAAAATACCCTCAATTTTTATTTTTTTTTAATTCATAACTATTTTTACTATCAATACTATCTTTCGAAAATACTTATTAATTTTCAAAAGTAACATTAAAAAGTTTAGATATAATATGAGGTGTCATTAAACGGTTTTTGTCCGTAATGAAATTTTTTTTGAACTTTTTATAAAGGTAAAATTGTTAATACTATTAAAATTTTATATCTATTTTACAAATATGGTACAACGCCTAAAGATATTTTTGAAACTATGGGTGTTTTTTTTAAACACTTGAAAGTTCAAAAGATATTTTAAGAAGTTTACAAATTTAGGTTCTAGATTTTTTAACAATTATTTATTTATTTATTTATTTAAAGTTGAAGGTATTTTAGACGATTTTCAAATTTAGGTTCTAGATTTTTTAAGAAGTTTACACACGCAGTGCCTAGTATCTATCGTTTACTAGGACTACTGGGGTATCTAATTCCATTCACTCCCTTAGCTTTCGTCTCTCAGTGTCGGCTCAGCAGAGTGCTTTCGTCGTTGGTGTTTTTTTCGATCTCTACGCATTTCACTGCTCCACCAAAAATTCTCTATGCATTCCCTATGCCCCTCCAGGGTCGAGCATGATAATTAATGCATGAACGATTCTCAAATTGAGAGCCTAAATTTATTGACTCATGACAGTTTATGGGTTCCGTTGATAACGTTATAAATTTTCACGTGTGAGCTAACGTTTTTTCGACGAAATTCAATGAAGGGTATAAATTGATACACTTAAGTTCTAGACTAAAAATTGATTATAATATTTTTTTAAATGATATAAAATTATAGCCTTAGATGATTGATTTATCGAGAAACGTGATCACAAAAGTCAAACGTCAAATTTTATTTTTAGGGTCGAAATTAAAATTCCGAAAAGAGAAAAAATTCCGAAGAAACTAAACTTTACACATGTTATAACTTACAAATTAATCCTCATAAGAACATGATCATGTGCCTCGAAACTTCACCAAAATCCTTAAAATTAGCCCCTTCCAATTGAATCCACATTTCTCTATATAAAGAACACCAAGAACAGTCCCTTGATCTCACAAAAAATTTCAAAAACAACTCAAATTCCCATAAAACAAACCAAATCCCCACACAAATTCAATCAAATTCTGTTCATTTTCTTGGGAAAAGAAGAGAAAATGGATACAACTTTTCATTGGGATGTGAAGAACAAAGTGATATCAAGAACATCTTCAATTGGTTGTTCATCTCGCAGCATTTACTATTGTGGAACACCTGAAGGTGTCCCTTTCAAATGGGAAACACAGCCAGGAACTCCCAAACATCCACCCCCTCAAGACATGCTTCCGCCCCTCACCCCTCCCCCGGCGGTTCTCAGTCTCGGGTTACCGAAACCGTGCATCGAACAACCGAAAACCCGACCTCGACCCCTGATAAGGCTTCGGTTTTGGAGGAGAAGCAAGAAGAATGGTAGGAGAGATGCCCGAGCTAGAACTATTGACTATAGTAATGAAGATCATTTTGGTCACTCTGATAAGTTGGAGGCGTTTTCGTTTCTTAGCTCTGATTGTGAGTTCATGACGTCGTCTCGGGATTCTATGTTGTCTTCGCCGTCGTTGTCTTTGTCTTCTTCTTCATCACCATCGTCGTTCTTCGAGTCGTTAACTATACGTCGACGTCTGAGTTGTAATGCTTGGCAAATTAACCGGATTCTAGCGTGTTACCATTGCTAGAAAACATTTAGAATATCAATCAATAAAGGAGAGGTGCCTGAACAAGAACTATTGACTATAGTAATGAAGATCGTTTTGGTCACCCTAATAAGTTGGAGGCGTTTTCGTTTCTTAGCTCTGATTGTGAGTTCATGACGTCGTCTCGGGATTCTATGTCGTCCTCGCCGTCGTTGTCTTTGTCTTCTTCTTCATCACCATCGTCGTTAACTATACGTCGACGTCTGAGTTGTAATGCTTGGCAAATTAACCGGATTCTAGCTTGTTACCTTGCTAGAAAACATTTAGAATATCAATCAATAAAGGAGAGGTGCCTGAACAAGAACTATTGACTATAGTAATGAAGATCGTTTTGGTCACCCTAATAAGTTGGAGGCGTTTTCGTTTCTTAGCTCTGATTGTGAGTTCATGACGTCGTCTCGGGATTCTATGTTGTCCTCGCCGTCGTTGTCTTTGTCTTCTTCTTCATCACCATCGTCGTTCCTCGAGTCGTTGACTGTACGTCGACGTCTGATTTGTAATGGTTGGCAAATTAACCGAATTCTAGTTTGTTATCATTGCTAGGAAACATTTAGAATATCAATCAATAAAATTCTTGTCTATTGGCTTGATGTTGCCATAAAAATCCACACTTTTATTGGACATTTTGGTTCGAAGATATATATCTTAGCTAGTTGAATTATACTCATGTTTCACTTACAGATATAGTAAGAAAAATATCTTGAACTCGTAGATCTTGGTATGAATATTGAGAAAACCGAATATGTTAATGAAAATAGTAGCAATAATAATTTTTTTTTGAAGTTAATATCAATTCTATCCGTAATTGTAACGATCCACCGTTAGCAGATATTGTTCTCTTTGGACTTTCCCTTTCGGGCTTCCACTCAAGGCTTGCTTTAAAACGCGTCTGCTAGGGGAATGTTTCCACACACACTTGTAAATGATGTTTTGTTCTTCTCTCCAACCAACGTGAGATATCACAATCCCTAACCAACCTGGGATGTCACAATCCACCCCATTCGGGGCCCAGCGTCTGACACTCTTTCCTTGCTCCAATCAATGTGGGACTGCCACCAAATTCACCCCCTTCGAGGTCCAGCGTCCTTACTGCACACCGCCTCGTGTCTACCCCCTTTCAGGGAGTAGCGAGAAGGCTGATACATCGTCCAGTGTCTGGCTCTGATACCATTTATAACAGCCTAGATTCACCGCTAGCAGATATTGTCATCTTTTGGCTTTCCCTCTCAAGCTTCTTCTCAAGGTTTTAAAACGCATATGGCAAGAGAAGGTTTCACACTCTTATAAATGATGTTTTGTTCTCCTCTTTAACCATTGGCAGCACATCGACGATAATAATTTTTTTTTTTTACTTTTAAATTTTCACGAGTATTTTTTGAACAGTACTGACCATAAAAGTATTTTTTTTTTTTAATTTTTTAACAAAATTAAAGCTCTTGGACTAAAGAGTATTTTGAAACAAATTTAATAGTTTTCTAAAATCAAATGTATAGATATTATTATTATTATTATTTTTTTTTGAAAATTTAAAGGTATTATAAAATACAATTTTTTTTTATTAATTAATCTTTAAATATTTAGAAATTAAGTTAAATATTATATTATATATTTTTTAAAAAAATATTATTAAATTTATTAAGATGTCATTTTTTAATAGTGGAGAAATTTGGCGCGAGAAGCTCTTCTTCTTCTTCTGCAAACTGCAATGGTGGTTCCATTTCTGCAAACACGGGGAAGCGTCTCGGATCTTTCTCTCCCTGCGCCGCTGGTATCTCCAGTTCTTCTGAAGATTCAACTCTTTTTCTTCCAGGCCGTTCGATTTTGATTCTTAATATTCATGTCAGCCATGTGCTCCTATTGCTTGTTTTCTCTGGACTCGCTCTAGATTATGGCTGGTTTTGAATTTTCCTATGCGGAATTCTGGTTCTTTTTCTTCTTCTTTGCGTTTAGTTGTTTGATCATCGATTGATTATTTCTCCTTTTCGCTTGTTTTCCTTCAAATCTTTCTGTTGTTCTTCAGCGTGTTTCTTCTTTTTACCATTGTGAATCACTTTGTTCTCTTTCACCTTCGTCCTTCTATCTCATCTGTGTTTCACTTCGCTGATTTGGTTGTCTTCTTGAAGAGTAGTGATTACACTTCACTTCTCCAATTGGAGTTTCTTTTCTTGAAGAATACAGGTTTCTTCTTAGCTGCTTTCAATCTTTTGTGAAGCTGTCATTGCTTCTGTTTTATTCAACTTGATTGATGTTAAATATCTGAAGAATTCCTTCGCATATTGCACTATTCCAGCGATGTGTTTCTAGATTCTGAATCCATTCTCAAGGACTGGCACGCTTTATTACCAATTTGATAGTAATAACCTGAATTGGAAATGATAACACAAAAAAGTTGGAGAGGAATTGGAAATATATTATTGCTTCATGGAAGAAATAGCATACCAAGAATCCGAAGAATAATATAAGGGCCAAGCATTCAAGTGGTTGAATTCTCTCCGTTCAAATTTGCTTGCCGAAAGCCTCTAACATACTCTATTTATCATTCTATTGACAAACTCCTTAACTAATGACTTGGCTTTTTGATGTTCCTAATATTACCCTACTAAGATTCCTAGCAATTTTCTTCTTTTGGCATCACGGGATTAAATTGAGCACTCTTCTTGTGATGGTATAAACTCAGGGTATCTAAACTTGTATTATGTTAAACTGCAAATGTTGCTAATCAACTGGAAATTCAATTGTAATTATATAAACCAGATCAAGCTAGCTAACTTGGTTTTCTATCTAATGGCAATGGGATGAATAGAAATAACTAGGTTTTGTTTTTAGTATCATCCTAATTTGTTTAATCTTGTCTTTCTTCCTCAGAGAAAGTAGGTTTGTTGTTGTGTAAGGCACTTTTCAAAGCAGTATCTTCTAAGCAATTTTTAGAAGTTATATTGTTGGATTTCCTGCTAGCAAGGTAAAGTGACCCCGGTTGATTGCACATATAGCTTGTTATGGACCCCTATATTATGAAGCTTCTGGAAGATGACGAGGTTTTGTATCTTTTATTGCTTGTGTGTAAATGTTTATCCTAGGATTGAGGGGATATCATTTGTAAATCTTTATCATATTGGACATTTGGCTATGAACAGGATGAAACAATGCATTCAGGTGCAGCTGTGGCGGCTTTTCAGGCTGCCTCGAATAGAGAGATAGAAGGTGATGTTCCGACCGTTTCCCAGACTAATGCATCAGATACAGGTATACTTCAGCATAAACTTAGAAGTTGAACTTTTGTACATATCTTGGTCAGAATAAATAACAAGAGAGGCTAAGACTCGTAGAGATCATATCAAAATGTGCATTTGCGGAAATGTGCTGTCTATGAAAGAAATTTTCTATGATTTTAATTATTTGGAGGTTCAAATTTTGTTTTACCTGGATATCCAATTGTTTCTTGTTAAATACACGTATAATGCCTTTCCTGTGGTATATAAATTGCTATTTCTCAAGTTAAAATGATTCATGTCTTGGTTCCAATGAGTTGGATATCAAATCAGCGAGAAAATGGCCGCTTTAGTATTGTTTTGGTGGAAACTTTTGGGAAGATTTCACAGTTACCATTGATTTTGAAATGTTGCAATTTTAGGTTCCCACTTTTTTTCACGCATTTTCTTATAATGAGCTTTCTTCTGGCTTTTCAATTCCTCCAATCTTATACTGGCTGTCATATATTTGCTCAAACTGCACTTCTTTTTCCCAGTAAATGATGAAAATTTGCACTAACTGTAATAAAAAAATGTGCTTGAACCCAAGCATAAAACTTTCCATTGAGTGGCTTTGGGTGTTCATATTGAAATTGATCTGATATCTGTGACTAAATATGTAGCCTTCTCTGGAGGGAACAATGGTTCTTCTGGCCTCTTGCTACAAGCTTCTAGTCAAAATAAAAATACTGAATCTCATGTCCAACTAGATCAAAATTTTCGTTTGAAGCAAGAACAACATTCATCTCTGATGGAACCAGAGCGATGTACATCAGTACCTGATAATCAGCAGCAACACAATGCTGCCCCCCTCCGAGCTTCAAAGAACCAACCCCATGCAGATCGTGAACAAGTGGAGGCAGAACAAGTTTTTGCTCACTTTTCTCAAACAGAAGAACTGCAAGTTTCTGAACAAGTTCCAATCCTCATGAATAACTCAAACAGAATGCAGTACCCGGACAATGAATCTCAATACTTGAAGTTACAAAAGATGAGTAATCAGGACGCAATGGTCTCGGAACAGGCAAATAACTCATTAAGTCGTAGCAAACAGGTACCTTTTGCCTCGCTGATGCCTGTATTGATGCCTCAGCTTGATAAAGACAGAGGCATGCAACTTCAGAGTTTATTCAACAAATTGAAAGTAAGTACACGAGTAGAGGACATTCTGTTATTGCTTATAACTGTCACATCACATGTAAAATTTAAGTTAGATGTTAAGAATCCGCCCTAAGCGAAGGACTAACTGGAGAAGTAGTAGGGTTGTTATTTACCACATTGATCTGTGTCATTTCATATTCCTTCGTAGTATGCAGGTTTTGAGTCAACTCTTTATAAATGCATCGTTCAATATGTGAGTCTATTGGTACGTACCCTCAGAATATACTCTATACTTGGGGTCTTGTTCGTGTGATGGTGCCTTTCTCTTTTCTATCTTTTTAAATTCTGACATATCTTAAAAAATGGTTGGATAATTCTTTGTTGTATAGGCTGTCTCATATAATTGTAACTTGTATTTTAGAGGAATGAAATGAACAAAGATGATTTTGTCCGGTGCATCAGGAGTGTTGTGGGCAATCAGATGCTTAGATTAGCAGTTAGTCAAGTACAATCTCAGGTCAGCACTAACTTGATTTATTGTCATGAGGGTTTTATTATGTATATATTGATTACTTTAAATCAGAGTCTGTCCGTAAGTTTTGTTACCTTCCTCAGGTTCCTGTCTTAAACCTTTTCATTTACAGCCTCCACCTTCAGTAAGGCAACCTTCTCCTAGAATGCCATCTATGGGTCCCGGTGCACCAAATTTCTCTGATTCACGACCATTTGCACGACTTCATCAGAAAGGCATGAATTCTCCTGCAGTTCAATCGTACATACCTTCTTCAGCATCCCAAGGGCAGAGTAGTTCATGGAACCCTGCCATAGACAAGAATATAAAATCTTTACGAGAAGTCGAACAGCGACCTGATGGTGTAAATCAATGGACTTCATCTAGTTCAGGCACCATTCAGGAAAGGAAACGCTCCTCAGTTCCTGTTTCAGGACTCGAGAAGCAGAAGCTACACTTACAACAGAAATCGTTTTCCATGTATGGAAACAGTGGTAATTACCACCCGTATACTGGGTCTAGCATAAATGCCTCTTCATTGTCTTCTAAACCCCAAACTCATGAGGGTCACGTGAAGCAAATTCCCCAGCAGGCTCCTAATCTTGGCAGGCAAGTTACCATAAATGATTCCAAGCGAGTGCAGGGTGGAAATGTTCCACACTTGCCCAACAACTTAACTGCACAGCAAAATTCAGTTTCTTGGAAATCCTCAATAAGTAAAGAGCAGAATACAGGCCCTTTGTCATCGATGAGTTACATTAAACAACAATCTTCTGGTCAGGTTTCTGAGCAGAACAAACCCCAACTTTCAAATTTGCAGGGATTGTCTTCTGTTTCTAGCATGCAGGCTGAACACGTTAAAACAACCCCTGGAATTGGGAAGGACGCTCTTGACAAACAAACTTCTAAAATGGGTTTTCCTATAAACAATGTTATGCCTCTAACATCTTCCAGCGCGGCAAATTTCATTTCTTCTGATGCCAGTTCTCTACATGACTCTAATGCTGTGGTATGCATTGCTAGATTGTACGTTGGTCCTACATTTAGTTATGTAAAAGTCAAAATTGCATGCTTATGTTCGACTGTATATTTCTTATGTCAGGCAGTAATCTTATCCCTTTTTGAATCTCTGTCCTAATATTTCATTTTCCATGTTATAACTTTCTTTACCTGGTTCATCCATTTCCTAGCATAATCTTCTCTGTTGCAATAAATTATTTAAGTGAATATATGTATTAAATGGTTGAATATGTACCTGATCTGCTTTGTCTTTATATATCTTCGTGAAGAATGTACATCGCTCAATCTTATGCTCCTGGCTTGCTCTTATGATGTATCAGCTGTTTGTAGACTAATTAAATCTTTTATTATTATTATTATTATTATTATTTTATTTTGCAGTTAAGCTCTCAGGTGCCTTCTGCAGCAACTCCTGGAATGCAAAATAGGGCACCTCAAATAAAAGCAGTCGTTGGCCAGAAGAAGCCTCTTGAAACACTTGGCTCTTCACCACCCCTACCAAGGTGAATCTACTTTTTCTCGTCTTAAATCCAGGAAGTGAAAATTGTTTTGGAATATTTAAAAATAAATGGGTCATTATTCGCAATTAACATCAATCTTTTCAAATACAATTGACGTGTACCCAACAGTAAGAAGCAAAAACTATCTGGGGCATTTTCGGATCAAAGCATCGAACAACTTAACGATGTCACTGTAGTCAGTGGAGTTAATATTGAGGTACAATCTCATATTTCATGAATGGTTAGTTGCAGTTGGTACTAAAAAACATGAATCCTTAAAAAATGTCTGGTTTTGACCAGGAAGAAGAACAACAACTATTTTCTAGTGCAAAGGAAAATAGTCGAGCTTTTGAAGCATCACGAAAGGTTGTACAAGAAGAAGAGAGACTACTATTTCAGAAAGGCCCATTGCAGAAAATGCTGGTGGAAATCGGTGAGTGTCCAATTCTTTAATTAATATTCAGTTGTTGTTCTGTTCACCTCCCCCACCCAACCCAAAGGCCACCGTTCCCCACCTCACTATTCGATCTTCACAACCACCCATCTTAACATACGATTTATTACCTCTTTCTTTCCCAATCCACAAGTTGTGACATCAGCACCATTAAAAACCAAAAAACTTTCCTAGTTTGAGGAACAAAATTTTCCACCCTTGGCCTCACCTAGACTCCAACGAGGAGTACGCCTCTAGTCCTCTTCCCCATTCCACTCCCCTCCATCTCATTTTGCGGGATTATCCAATCATTCTCTCCCACCGCCAGAGATTATCCTCTTAAATACAGAGCTTGACACTGTTCTTCTAGAAAAATAGAGCGAAACAGAGGCATAAGAAGTCCTCTGATGTCAGTGAAACTCACAACAATAGCAACCATCTAAATTCTGGCACCATGCCTAAAAGAACACGGCATGAGCTTAATGGCCATTCCATCTACAAAGAAAAGGCCCACTACAGTCAAGAAACAGAGCCAAATTGACTATAGAGATTGTGGGCCTCCTCTCGAACGTCAATTATGATAAATCCAACATGACTCAATCGAGTGACCCAGACTATTTTTTTTATTATCATCTCTTGAAATGTTAAAGGCTTGGGAGACCGGCAGGAGAGTCCTTATCCCAGCATGATGAAAGTTTCACATCGACTAATTTAAGGAATGATCATGGGTTTATAAATAAAGAATATTCTCTCCATTTGGGAAGCCCAAAGCAAAGCCATGAGAGCTTATGCTCAAAGTGGACAATATCATACCATTGTGGAGAGTCGTGTTCGTCTAACAATCAAGGCCCTCCTCAAATTCAACCCTACAATGACATTCTTCAAGAAACAAAATTGAATTTTGTCAAACGTTGGATTGTTAAATTCCTTTGGTGTGCTAGACATATAGGTAGGACATCTTTGGATACTTCCAAACATCAAGGGGATCTTAATGATGTGGAATAATCCAACTTTGATCATCTCCAAAGTCGCCAAATGTCTGTACACTCTAACCACACATGTTTCTTTGGCTGACGGTTACAGTTATGAACTCAGGGGCTGTTAAAGATCATGTATTTGTTTAGATTGCTGTCAGTTAGTATCTAATTAAATCTCAGTTAGGAGTTAGATCTAGTTTTTTATTTGATTTAGTTTTGATTTGATTAGATTTTATTTTGATTTGTTTACTGGTTTGTTACCAGATTTTCTCCAGATTTTTATGTAGATTTCTGAATATCTTTTGTATTCTCTGTATAAATATGGAGCATTCTTGCTCTTCATAATTTAATCTTCTCATCAATTATTCAATCAATCCCTCTTTCACTAACAATTGGTATCAGAGCTATCTTCTTAAGGGATCTGTGAGATCAAAATGGGAGGAGAATCCAGTTTTTCCGCTGTTGCACCACCAATTTTCGATGGAGACAATTATCAAATGTGGGCAGTTCGTATGGAGACTTATTTGGAGGCCTTGGATCTTTGGGAAGTAATAGAAGAGGATTACGATGTTCCTCCGCTTCCAGCAAATCCTACTGTAGCACAAATCAAATTACAGAAGGAAAAGAAGACAAGGAAATCAAAGGCGAAAGCTTGCCTATTTGCCGCTGTATCACAAATGATCTTCATGCGAATAATGTCCCTCAAAACAGCAAAGGAAATCTGGGATTATCTCAAGGCCGAATATGAAGGAGATGAGAGGATTCGTGGAATGAAAGCCCTAAATTTGATTAGGGATTTCGAGTTGCAGAAGATGAAGGAGTCAGAGTCGGTGAAAGAGTACTCTGACAGACTTCTCAGTATTGCCAACAAGGTGAGATTGCTTGGTTCTGTTTTAAATGATTCAAGGATCGTTGAGAAGCTGCTAGTCACTGTTCCAGAGAAGTTTGAAGCCACCATTACTACTCTGGAGAACACCAAAGACTTGTCAAAGATTTCTCTTACAGAGCTCTTGAATGCTTTACAAGCACAAGAGCAAAGGAGGTCTATGAGGCAAGAAGGAGTGATTGAAGGTGCCTTACGTGTTAAGCATCAAGACAGCAGCAGGTATAAAAACAATAAAAATTTCAAAAATCAATTGACGTATGGAGATTCATCTGCCAATTATCAGAAGACAAAAGAAGGAGGTTTCAAAAAATCCTATCCACCTTGCCGCCATTGTGAGAAGAAAGGTCATCCACCATACAAGTGTTGGAGAAGACCTGACGCCTTCTGCTCCAAATGCAATCAACTTGGACATGAAGCTGTGATCTGCAAAGCCAAAGATCTGGTGAAAGAAGTAGATGCACAGGTAGTTGATCAAGAAGAAGAAGAAGAAGAAGATCAATTGTGTATGGTCACTTCTTCCTCAAGCAAAGAATCAAGCGAGAGCTGGTTGATTGACAGTGGGTGCACAAATCACATGACATATGACAAGGAGTCTTTTGAGGAATTAAGAGACACCGAAGAAGATAAGAGAGTGAGGATTGGCAATGGTGAACACTTGGAAGTCAAGGGTAAAGGCACAGTAGCTATAACAAGTTATGAAGGTACAAAATTTATTCCAGATGTTTTATTTGTGCCTAAAATTGATCAAAATATCTTAAGTGTTGGTCAGTTACTTGATAAAGGCTATAAAGTGTTGTTTGAGAATAAGCAGTGCTTGATCAAAGATGCTAGTGGCAAAGACTTGTTCAATGTCAAAATGGAAGGAAAAAGTTTTGCTCTAAATTCGACGGCCTTTATATCCAGAGTTAGTGCCACTGAGATTTGGCACAAAAGACTTAGACACTTTCATCATCGAGGTTTGCTTCAGATGCAGTCAAAGAAGTTGGTAGAAGAACTCACTGACATTGATGATGACATGCCTCCTTACCGTGCTTGTATTTTTGGGAAGCAACATAGGCAACCCTTTCCTAAACAGGCATGGAGAGTCTCGAAAAAACTGCAGCTGGTTCATATTGATCTTTGTGGTCCTCAGCGAACACCATCATTAAATGGTAATCTTTATTACATTGCTTTTATTAATGATCTAACGAGAATGTGTTGGATATTCTTGCTGAAGCAAAAATCAGAAGTTGCGGGTGTATTTTGGAAATTCAAAGCCAAAGTTAAGAATGAAAGTGCATGCTTGATTCAGACTATAAGATCAGATAATAGCAAGGAGTACACTTTAGAAACTTTTAGCAGGTTTTGGGAAGAGGCTGGAATTGAACATCAATTGACAGCACCATACACTCCTCAACAGAATGACGTCAATGAAAGGAGGAATAGATTCATAATGGAGATAACGAGATGCATGCTTCATGAGAAGGATCTTCCAAAACGTTTTTGGGAAAAAGCAGGAAACACTATTATGTGTTTGCAAAATCTAATTTCAACAAAAGCTGTGAAGGACTTGACACCATTTGAGGTTTGGTATGGTTATAAACTTTCTTTAAAGTTCCTTAGAGTATTTGGGTGTCTTTGCTTCACTTACATTCCACAGGTCGAGCGTGATAAGCTTGACAAAAAGTCAGAAGTTAGCATCTTTGTTGGGTATAGCACTATATCCAAAGCTTACAGAGTTTTTGAACCACACATTAGTTGTGTTATTGTGAGCCAAGATGTTCATTTTGCTGGAAATGAGCAATGGAATTGGGAAGAACTGACGAAGGTGAATCTGATTTCTAATGCACCAAACAATTTAATCTTTGGTAGCATGTTAGAAGAGTCTAAAGATGAACGACAAGATGCTTTGGTTGATGCTGCACCTGTCCGAGGAGGAGCTTTCAGTGATCGAGAAAAACAAAATCTGGAAGTTGGTTGATCGACCTCTAAACAGAAAAATAATTTGAGCAGTGTTCAAAAAAAGCTTGGAGTTCACAGCATCTAAACAAGGAGGAGTGTTAAAGATCATGTATTTGTTTAGATTGCTGTCAGTTAGTATCTAATTAAATCTCAGTTAGGAGTTAGATCTAGTTTTTTATTTGATTTAGTTTGGATTTGATTAGATTTTATTTTGATTTGTTTACTGGTTTGTTACCAGATTTTCTCCCGATTTTTAGGTAGATTTTCTGAATATCTTTTGTATTCTCTGTATAAATATGGAGCATTCTTGCTCTTCATAATTTAATCTTCTCATCAATTATTCAATCAATCCCTCTTTCACTAACAGGGGCCGTAGGATCTATGAACCCTGCAGATACCAAGAAGCACCTGTCTTTTGGTAGGAATTGTAGGACCTTTCTTGCTTTTGCCCAAAAGTTGAATGTTGGCCAGTGACTTCAATACCTATCGATGGGCACATGAAAAATTTAGTGGAAAAGTTATAAGGGGATTGAGACTTTTCAATAATTTCATAAGAGAAGCTGATCTCATTTATCTTCCACTTAGTATGGTCTTTATTCTTGGCTGGATAACAGATCCCTGTCCACCCTGGCACTCATTGACAAGTTTTTGGTTAGGTCTCCTAGGAAAGTTTAGTAATGTAGGAGTCCAATGACTTAACAGACCGACATTAGATCATTTTTCCATTGTGCTTTCTATGGGTTGATTCAAATGAGGCCCTTCGCCCTTCCATTTTGATATGTGGTTAGAGCAGACTGATTTTTTGCCCATGGTTGAATACTGGTGGAAGAACACGCCCCTTCGTTTGTGTATGGAGCACAAATTCTTTAACAAACTCGAAGGGCTCAAAGAATTCATCGAGAAATGAAACAATAAGGTCTTCATTGTATTTCTAGAAAAAGAAACCAGATCCTTACAAAAAGCTCTTCTTGACCAAATGGAGGAAACCGACCCTATTACACTAGCTCAATACACACACAAGAAGCTCATGAAAGTCGAACTCATACCATTGGCAGAAAAGGAAGAACAATCTTGCAGACAAAAATGTGAACAAAGATGGCTTGGGGAGGGTGATATAAACTACGGATTTTTCCATCACTTCATGGCAGAAAACAAACAAAAGAGTACTATTATGTAAATTCTTTTGATATGTGGCAAAAGCTTAGTTAACGAGGATGAGATTGTCTCAAAGTTTGTGTTCTTTTATAATTCCTTACATTCAAAAGTCGATTCCCTCACTGAATTTTCCCACGATCTTGATTGGAGCCCAATCGATTACCGCCAATCAGCTTCCCTTGTGGTTGCATTCACTGAAGAAGAGGTTTGGAAGGCAGTAAAGTTGTTGGACACTGACATAACTCCCGGATGGTTTTACCTCATAATTATTTAAAAAATGTTGGAACGTTCTAATAGTCGATATCATGAGAGTGTTTTAGGATTTTTTTTTTCTTCATAATGGATTTTTCAATATATATATATATATATATATATATATATATATATATATATATATGTTTGATCTTGAAGAAAATAGATGTCGGTTCTGTTGCTGATTTTTGCCCATAAGTTTTACGACCGGCCTTTACAAAATTATAGCAAGGGTGCTTTCAGAACGCCTCTAAAGGATCTTCCCTACATGATCACTAGACAACAAACCATTTTTGTAGAGGGACGTCAGATCCTAGATGCATCCCTTCTGGCAAATGAGCTTATCAATGAATGGAAAATGAGAAACAAAAAGGTACAATCATTCAACTTGACATAGAAAAAGCCTTCGACAAATGAGCTTTTTGGTTTTTCTTGAAACATTCTTGTAACAAAAGGTTTTGGTTCAAAATGGAAGGGGTGGATAAAAGGCTTCATTTCTTCCACAAACTACTTCATTATCATCAATCCCTTGCCAGACAAGGGAGGTTTTGGTCTATATTCGATGAAGGAGAAAAATAGAGGCCTCCTCACCAAATGGATATGGATGTATTTCCATGAAGGCACCACCTTGTTCTTATAACAACGGAATATTCTCCTACTTCGTGTACAAATTGATCCCCTTCCTTCGGCAAAAGAACAATGGAAGTTTATAAGAAAGCACCAAAAATTCATCACCAACTGGATTCGCCATAGGGTGGGAGATGAAGGAAATACATATTTTTGGACTAACCCTTGAATCGACAACACCACGCTATCATTGCGGTATCCTCTTTTGTACAGATTCTCACATTGCAAGGTGGTTACAATTAAAGAACTATGGAAAGCTGACAACAAATTTTGAGACCTACAACTTGGTAGGATTCTAAAAGACAACGAAGCATTAGAGTGAGTTGAATTAAGCCTTGACCTTGCCCCAATAGTGCTATCCCAAGAAGTAGACTCATCGAAATGACTTCTTAGTGCTGACTGACTCTGGACTCTTGATGATGGATATGGAGGAAAAGTCAAATTTCATAAACCCCACACTAGCAAGACAATATTGAAATGAAATCAACGAAAAAAGATGAAGTTTTCCCAACGGAAAATTGTACACAAAGCCATTAGGAATAAATGAAAACCTACAAAAAAAAGAAAAAAAGAATGCCCTGACTCTATTTCCCAATTGGTGCCCTTTATTCAAGCGAGACATTGAATCACAAAATTATCTGTTTATGCAATGTACTTATGCTTAAACTTTTGGTTAAATATTCTCAAAGACACCTTACTTTTTCTAGGGAGGTCAAAGATTTACTCAACATGGTCCTAATGTACCATCCTTTTAAAAATGCAAAGACTATGTTATAGTCCAACCGCATTATGGCTTTCTTTTGAAATCTTTGGAAGGAGTGAAATCAAAGTTTTCACGGAAAAGACACAAACTCATACCTGGCTCTTCGACAACATTGTTTACCATGCTATATCTTGGTGTATAAGTACACCTCCCTCATTGTTAATTGGGAAGATCTTTTATCAGCATCATAGATAACACTTTTCTTTTGTAAATTTCAAACATCAGTCAAATTGTCTCATATATATTATTTGCATTAACTGAGAAGAATGAACATCATTCTTACAGTGGTTGATTAAATGCTAATTGGTGTGTTTGTATGTGGCAGTTGCTAAATGCGGTTTGAAGGGCATGAACAATGAGGTTGAGAGATGTCTCTCATTGGTAAGATGCTAGTCGCTCTGATCATTTTTTCAGGTGAAGTATTAACAGCCTTAAAGACGGCAACTGTATCTTCAGTGTGTGGAGGAAAGATTACGTGGGATTATTAGTAATCTAATCAGGCTGTCTAAGCAGGTTGGTGTGTTTTCTTTCATTTCCAACTCTATTTTTCTTGTGCTTCCCTCAGTTTTGTACTATATTACCGGAAGCTGTATGTTATTGCATGTTCATACTTTTTATTGATCTCTCTAGCGAGTGGACGCCGAGAAACCAAGGCACCGAACACTTGTTACTTCAGATGTTCGACAACAAATCACGTTAGCTAACCAAAAGGCCAGAGAAGAATGGGAGAAGAAACGGGGTGAAGGAGAAGAACTCCGAAGGCTTAATGATGTTAGCATTTCTTTTGCTTTCCCTGCTTACAGTCTAACCAGGGCTGTACAGTTGCATCCTTCATGTGAAGAACGTGGTATAGCTATCAAACGTAGGATTTAGGAAAAACTGCAGTACATTTGATGAGCCTGTCTCTATTTGTTAGATGTAGGTTTTTAATTCTCTATCTTCATTTTTTTTCAAAAATCATTTCTCTATTTTTTTTATTGAAAAAAATATTGCCTATAGTTTTGCAAAGCGAAGCTCGTTTGTCAAATATTTATGGGATGTGGTATGTCAAAACACAATATAATAATTGTACCAAGCATAATTTCCAGCAAGTGTGGTTGAAAAGAGTTTTCTTTCCCTTTCTACCTCGGGATGTGTTCTTCTTCTTCTACTTCTTTTTCAGATGCAAGATTGTAACTTTTTTTCTTTTCTGATGCAGCCTGAGGATGATCAGAGGGTTGCTGGTGATAAGGAGAAAGATGAAGGTCGAATGAAATCAGTTAAGGTATTGAGAGTTTACCACTTGAGACTAAACTATGACCTTTTGATTGATTAGGAATCTTGTGTTGATTTCTTTTGTGGTTTAGGCAAACAAAGAGGAGGACGATAAAATGCGGACAACAGCAGCAAATGTTGCTGCCCGTGCTGCTTTTGGAGGAGATGACATGCTATCAAAATGGCAACTTATGGCTGAGCAGGCACGACAGAAACGTGAAGGTAGAATGAATTCAGCTTCTGGTTCTCAGTCAGGGAATGATGCTGTCCGTAAGTTTTCATCAGCGGCAGGAAGACGTAGGAAGGACAACCAAGAAGGTGAGAAAAGGTCACACCTTAAAGTCACATGCTTATATAGTCCACTTTGCCACCCATCTAATCCAAAAAAGAAAAAGAAAAAAAAGAAAGGACCACAGTTATCCCATGGGACGACGTGGAAGTTATTGTTAGATGAACACTACTCTCCACAATGGTATGATATTGTCCACTTTGAGCATAAGCTCTCATGGCGACCTCATACCAATGAAGAGATCTTTGATTATAAGCCTATGATCATTCCCTAAATTAGCCGATATGGGACTTTCATCATCCAACACTTCCCCTCGAATAAAGTACGCCTCCCCTTAATCGAGGCTCGACTCTTTTTTCTTTTGGAGTTCTTTGTTCGACTTTTGAGGATTTACCAATCTATTGGCACGACTAAGTTTAAGGCATGACTCTGATACCATGTTAGATAAACACTACTCTCCACAATGGTATGATATTGTCCACTTTGAGCATAAGCTCTCATGGCTTTGCTTTGGGCTTCCCCAAATGGCCTCATACCCATGGAGAGAGTATTCTTTGATTATAAACCCATGATCATTCCCTAAATTAGCCGATATGGGACTTTCATTATCCAACCGTTATAACTAGGTTTGTTTTTAGAGACGACAATCATGAAATCCCATTTGGATGAGGAAGCCCCCACCCAAGGAACTACATACAATTAGCTTGCCAATCCAAAGAATGGAGAGAGGGATATTACAAAAGAATTTGCTATAGCTATGAAACCTCCAAGAGGTATTTAACTGTACACAATCCCAAAAAACTCAAAAGACGAAGACTTATCTTCAAAAGTCTTCTATTTCTCTCCAGCCACAAACTCCACAAAAGAGCTCTAGAAGCGAATCTCCAAAGGATCCCAGCTTTGTCTTTTAGCCTCCAGCCATCCAAAGATTTCAACAACCAATCATCCACCTTATTGGGAAGGCAAGTGTGCAAATCAAGAAAAGCCAACAGCTTAAGCCAACCCAACCACGTCTAGGAATCAATATTTTCTGTAGCTCGAGGGGCCTAGCCCCTTGTCTGGACCAAGAAAATCAAACAACTTAAGGCTATGAATGAAATCATTGAACCTCATTCCTCTTGTTACTCTATCTAGGACAACATCCTTCAACTATAGCAAATCCTCTTTTCACATGATTAAGATACCCTGAAGAGCGAATTGCATCTAGGACAACCCCATCAATTCTTCTAGAAGACCACTCTGATTTCACTAGCCTCCTATCAACCTCCCTTCGTTTGGTTTCTTGAAAGATCACAACATCCGGGGTTTAACTTTAATTAAGAACTCCTTAACAAGTGCTCTTTGAAGGGAGCACTAAGATCTCTAACGTTCCATGAGACTATCCTCATGAGATAACCTCAATATCTTGTTTGTCTTCACAAACTTCCCCCTACTCCCTCTGGTTCATTCTCCCAAGTTCTCAAAATCTCTAACGCACTTTAATTGCAACTTCTAAGCATACAATAAGGGAAGAGTTTTGATGTGCATAGTCCACAAAACCCCCCAAAGCAATCACCTATTGCCTTGAATGTGGCTAGGTTCCATCAATGCGGGAGAATGTTTCTAAATTTCATCCATCCCCGTTAGAGGGGACCAATGTAGTTTTCTAACTCCATCCATCTTGATTTTGCTCAGGAACTAGCAGAAGCTTTGGTAGCACCCAAATCAATGAAACTCAAACTAGGGTGGCTCGTAGTATTTCTGTCAAAGATCTCATTGCTGTTCTACAAAGAGAACCCCAGATGTGTAGATCCACCACAATGTATCGTTCATACAACAGAGTTCGTGCTGAAGCAACCGACGAATAGAATCGACTACAATGAGGAAACTAGCATCCTTGCAGAATTGAGGTACTCATATAATGATAAACTTGGTAACTGCTGCTATAACAATCAGAAAAGGACTTTCTCAAGATCTTGTGCAGATTAAAGAGACTCTTGTTCAGAGTTTGTGCAGATCTTTCAAAGGAAAGGGGAAAAAAGTTCCTTTGAATCAATAAAAAGTGGAGTTTGGGAACACTCTATTAAGAAGAAAAAGAAAAAAAAAAAAAAAAAAAAAAAAAGAAGAGTTTTCTGGGATAGTTGTTATTTTTCGGGAAAGAATGATTAGGTTAGGTTTCAAATGAAGTATTCTTTGTAAACCTTTTAGCACCTCCCGAGCTATTATAATAGTCTACTAATACGACTAAAATGGTTCAATTGTAATTGACATGTATTCTTTCTCTCGGGGTTCTCTATCACTCCATTTTTTACCCGTACTCCTTTACAATTTCACTATATATATATATATATTGTAAACATAGTTAGCAATAACCGAAGTAATCTACTTAGAATTTTGACTTTTTTTTCTGTTGGGTGATGCAGTTTTTTCCTTAGTTTTCCTAATTAAAAAAAATAAAAATTATGAATTTGGAGATCATAACTTTATTTGTATTATTATTTTAGATATTATTTTGATGATTGTATATTTAACTTGTTTGTATTTGTTAAAATATATTTATTTTGGTTATTATTTGCAAAATGCATTGAAAAATCCTTCCGTCACGTTTCAAAAAAGTTAAATTTATCTTATGAACTAAAATTTGTAACAAAAATAATACTTTTGTTCCTTTGTATTATATTATTATTAAGTCTTATTTTTGTGTTATAAAATTTGTAATAAAAATAATAATAATAGTAATAAACATAAACAAAACATTTGTATTATATTATTATGAAGTCTTAATCTAGTGTAAAAATTGAAATAACTAATTTTTTTTTTTCCGATTTATAACTTTGTCAAACTTAGATTAATTGATAGGTAAGATGTAAAATTGAATTTTATGTTTAATAAAATTAGTTGAATGGGTTAATAACATATAGACACAATTGAAAATTAAATATTTATTTGACAACCCTAAAAAAAAAAAAAATGAAAATTGAGAAATTAAACTTTTATTTCTAAAACAAAATTAAACCAAAAAAAAAAAAAGGATCTTCCTCTAATAACGTTTTATAATTTATTTATTTTTTTATTCAAGTTATTAACGTCTCCTTGCACTGAAATTGATATTTTAAAAGAAAAAAAAAAAGAATGAATAAATTAATTAATTAACGTCTTGTATGTTTCGCTGCACGTGCGCGACACGCCGCATTAATTAAATTAGTACAAGAAAAATGTGAAAATAAAAAGTAAAAATTGTGGAGGTGCGGGGAATCGAACCCCGTGCCTCTCGCATGCGAAGCGAGCGCTCTACCATATGAGCTACACCCCCTTTTGTTCATTTTATTAAATTTATATATTTTTATAATATAGTAAATTTTGAATGGCAATATTTCCAATCCATGGAAGTTAAATAAATATATGATTTAATGTTTAGTCGAATAAAATATATGCTAATTTAATAAAAATACTTTAAACATTTCAACGTTTAATTAATATCTTTAATCTTTTTTAAAAAATTTAAAAAATATTAAGTAGAAATGAATAAATATTCTCGTAAAATTCTCTATTTATTTTTGTTCAATCAAGTTCTCACAGATAATTATATATATATTATAAAAAAAAGTTGTTCATAATTTCTATTTTATAATATAAAGAAAATGTAACATAATATATTATCAATTTTTAGTATTACAATATAGTTTTGCACACAATTTCAATCATAGTCTTAAAACGATAGATGTAATAATATTTTATAAGAAACTCACACGATTCATGGTTTTAACCCAAATTTCACAAACTTTAAATTTAAATTTATTAGCCAAAATAAAGTATAATAAACCGTAATATCAAGAAAATATAAAAAAATTGATTTATTATAATTTATAATAAATAAATATACAATTATTTGTATAGGAAAAAAAAGGTGGACGGGACGAAGAATACAATCTTCATCCCTAACCCAGTTTGTCTAACGAAGAGAAATCGCTCCCTATTCCTTTACTCGTTGCCCATTTAAATGGAAATTCTCTACTCGAGACCAAGACCGAGACCGGGCCGTGGAGTAAATGAACATCTCTATCAAGATTTGACTTTGACTTTGACTTTGACTTTGAAAGGCCCGAAAGCGTAGATAGACGGAAAGCCCAGCCCATTCAGAAAAGAACAGAGTGAACCCAAACCGAAGGCTAATTAAACCTAACCCACGCCGCATCAAAACCCCTCTCAATCTCTCTTCCGTCTCTCTCTCTCTCGGCTTCTCTCGGTCGCTCAAGGTTTGTTCGTGATTGAATGCCTTTTGTTCTTTTCAAGTTTTTTATTGGATTTCTGTTGTTGCAATCACAATTGGATGTTTGTTTTGCTCCGTCTCTCATTCTCACTGTTTTAGAATGTTGTTTCAATGTTAAATATTGGAGATTTATTAGTAATCGGTGTCATTTGATGGTTATTATCGCTGCTTCGTTTTAATACCGATGCGATTTTAGGTAATTTGGTGTTTAGTACTTTGTCCAGACTGAGAATGGTGGTTTTGGCGAATGCCTGGTTTAATTCTTCTGTTTTTGACATTCTGGATACTCTTTGCAATTGTTCATTTTCCTTATTGATTTCCAGCTTTAGACTGGTTCTAGGATTATCAACTTTCCAGAGATCTGATTAGTTTCTCCTTAGCTTTTGTTCGTTTGGTTATATTATCGGAGGTTATTATTCTGAAGATGTAAGAACTTTTATAACTTCCGAGGTAACTACTAATTTGATGGTCTTAATGAAGTTTGGAACTTTTTAAGTTTGGTAATAGTTATTAGTGACCTCTGGTGTTTCTGATATTTGGAGCTTTAAGAGAAGGTTTACTGTCATGTGTGGGTTTGATTTTGGGTTGGGTTGGGTTGGGACATCGGTTTGCTATAAACGGTTCGATCATGTTTATATTCCCAGACGAATCTAATCTAACCTGTGTAAAGCCTTAGTAATCAATGAAAGCATTCTTGCCCCAATGTAACAAAGACCTCTTATACTGTAGAACTAAACCCGACAAAATATTTGGCCAATCTAAGAATATAGATTATGAAATGAAAAATATATGGAGGTCTATAGCCTCTTCAGGAAATCTACTTTTGTCCTCAAATCTGAACTCATCTCATATAGATTTTCCCCGCTCTTTATATCTTTCTTGTTTTCCTTGGAAGTGTGGGGTTTTAGGGTTTGAGAGCTATTTGATGTTTGTTTCAGGAACCCTAGACAGCTTTTGTCCTCAAATCTGAACTCATCTCATATAGATTTGCCAAGATGGGTATGTTAAACACAACTTTCCTCATTGTTCTACATATCTCAATTTTTCGTTGTTTCTTTTTATTAATCTTGGAGGACTTTTTGTTGTTAGGTATTTCTCGTGATTCTATGCACAAGAGGCGTGCCACAGGAGGCAAGAAGAAAGCCTGGAGGAAGAAGAGAAAGTAATTACTACTTCTATTCAGCTGAGTGCAATTTGTATCAGTTTTTGCTTTCATTGCATTTTTTGCCAACTGATCAACAAAAATTTTGTACTTTTCTTTCTATTCTTGGTTTTTGCGGTGATTTGTAGGTTTAGCTGAGATATTTATTATTATTATTATTGTGGATAACTGGTGAAGTAAGTGGTGGCAAGAGTTTGTTGTTTGTTATCTTTTTCAATATATATTTCAATAATCTCGATTAATCTGCATTATTTATCTAATCTCCTCTGGTTGATTTTTGTATATTTCTGTTCTAAATAAATTGCTCGTCCCATGTTACATTTTCACATTTGTTTAATGAACAGCATAATTTCTCCTATTGATGTAGAAACCTAGTTTCTTTGAATATTTGTGCTGTGTTACAGTTTGATGTTTTACAATGTAAAAGTTGAAATGTTTCCTTCTGTAAGTTATATTTATTATGCTTTGGTACTGAAAGTTCAACCATCACAGAAAAATTTATGTCGATTCAAGGTACAACTTTCATTTTCTCTTCATGTTTGCAGTCCTTTTGATATTGCATCTTTCCCTTTGTTTGTAAAGGTATGAGCTCGGCAGGCAACCTGCCAACACCAAGATATCCAGTGATAAATCAATCCGGAGGATTAGAGTTCGTGGGGGAAATGTGAAGTGGCGAGCTTTTAGGCTTGATACTGGAAACTACTCTTGGGGTAGTGAGGCTGTGACTAGAAAGTCCCGTATTCTTGATGTGGTCTACAATGCATCTAATAATGAGCTTGTTCGTACTCAAACTTTGGTGAAGAGTGCCATCGTTCAAGTTGATGCAGCACCATTTAAACAGTGGTATCTTCAGCATTATGGAGTGGATATTGGACGTAAGAAGAAGACCACAGCATCTTCTAAGAAGGAAGAGGTAGAGCAACACTTGATCCAAAATACAACCTAATTTTGATGGATAATTATGACATTCTTAATATTTATGATACAAAACTTGTTCCAAAATACAACTTAATTTTAATGGTTTATAGGAAGCTGATGCTGCCACTGAGGAGGTAAAGAAGAGTAACCACGTGCAGCGCAAAATAGAGAAACGTCAGCAGGACCGTAAGCTTGACCCACACATCGAAGAACAATTCAGCAGTGGTCGTTTGATGGCGTGTATCTCATCAAGACCTGGTCAATGTGGCCGAGCAGATGGGTAAGCATTATGAATCTCATAACGATTCTTGATTCTCTTGTGTTCTTTCAAACACGTTGAGCAAAATCATTGAACGTGGAGAAGAGTTTTTGGTTTATGTTGCCTGAGGCCTTGCAAATTTTTGACAGATATATTTTGGAAGGCAAGGAACTTGAATTTTACATGAAGAAGCTCCAAAGGAAGAAGGGTAAAGGAGCTGGTGCTTCATAGATTTTGTTGTCGAGTTCTTTTCGGCTCGAGTTTCTTGTTCCTAATTCTTCGTAGGACGCCAATGATTGCAGCTGAGATGAAACTGCTATTTTGGAACTTCAGTTTTGCTGGTAATAGTTTAATTACAATACCTAGCGATTTTCATGTTAACAACAGTTTGTTTATTAGCTTTAAAAGCTTTAAAGTTTAATTGTTTCCCAGTCTATCGTCTCTCCAATTCCCTTCCATTCCTTTCGACGCTTTTCAATTGATGATCACAGTAGTTTTTTATTCGGTTTCAATTGTATGCATGGACTTGGAAATTGTGCATAAAGAAAGAATTTATGACTAATTTGTTTTTAATTCAAAAGTGAATGTATGATATAAGCCCTATAACTTGTGGTTGCACCTCTCTTATTCTGTTTCTTTATATATTTGTTGGTGCAAGACTACTAGCCACTTTTGATTTTATACTTTCCAAATACAATTTGGCTCATAATTTATTATTATATTTGCGTATGACATTTACCTTCTCATAATGTTTTCCAAAACATTTTTTTTCAGAACTTTTTCTAACCCAGTTTTCTAAAAAATGTTTTTTAAGGGAGTTTTTTGTGTCACTAATGGTTTGAGTTTGAGTTGTGTGATTTACACGAGCACTAGTGTCACATGATCGCTTGATTGCTTTATGATTTTGAAATTTCATGAAACAATATACAGAAAAATAGTTACCCAACATGTCAATTATATATGATTGATATCAAAGTCTCAATACACTTATGGTGGATAGTTACCCAACATGTCAATTATATATGATTGATATCAAAGTCTCAATACACTTATGGTGGAGTTCTTGTGGTGTGGTAGTTTAGACTCTGTTCCTCTCTCTTAAAGCTACAGTATCCCATCGATCCTTGCATCGTCTCTCTTTGCTAGTGGTCTTTGCTATCAAAACATAGCATTCTATGGACTCTTTCACCACATCCAAAAATGGTATGCCTAACATGTTTTTTCCTTAAACAACCAAAGTCTGATGATAGAAATAACCGCGTTTGCCATTAAAAGTCAATCGGTCTTCTCCCTATACAGGTAACACACTACTTGTATAACAATGGTCTTCTGAGTAGGATATGTAATACATCCGACGACGTCACACAAGAGTCCGACTTTTACTTCCCCATCTTCAAGGGGCACCTTGTCACCTCTATAAAAAAGCCCTGACTCACCTTCTCACCCTTGACTCACCTCCTCAACATCTATAAAAAAGCCCACAACTTATACCCTTTTTGGTCTGATTCGATAGGGCTCTTGCAGAGCCAGCCACAGCTTAGACTTAAAAGCTTTAAAAGGGTAGCTGCCACAGCTTATGCTCTTTTTGGTCTAATTCGATAGGGCTCTTCCAGAGTCAAAGCCCCCTAACTTAAAAGGGCAGCTGCCCTAACTGATCCACCGTCCTCATGGACAATATATTATCCGAACTCCCAGCTTCAATGATCATATTAAAGAAAATCTACTCTTAAAAAAATTAGAGAAAATATGGATTCAAAGTAGTCACCTACATAAGATTTAATTTTCTACAAATTTCCATATAAAATAATCGTAATAAGATCAGACAATGTTCGGTGATATGAGTTGAGTTGCGTGTAAGCTGGTCAATATGAAAAAAAGATTAAAAATGAAGTTTTGGTTAGAAAGTTTAGAAGAGGGCTGATGATTGTGAGTTGTATATAGAGAAAAGGTAGATAAAAGGTCGATTACAGGCCCTGCGCTAAAAAGCAAGATATATAAATAAGATAAGCAGAGTGTTGTTGTTGTTGTTGTTACTTTACTTTTACAGCTTCTTCCTTCTTCCTTCAATGGCTCTGTCTACCAGCAAAGCAGAAAAGTTATTACAGATCTTCTTTGTTGAGGTCATGAATAAGAAGAAGATGGCCAACCTGAGCACAAAGTTATTACATACAAGACATGATCGACATGGACTCACTCACTCACTCACTCACTCACTCAATCCCTCTTTCTTCCAAATCCCTATTGAATCTGAATTGGACCAAAACATTCTTCTTATAACAATAAGAATATGATCATTGAAACCTATCTTCTAACCCCCTACTACTTACTATGGAAGAAGAACAAGAATATACTTCATACACAGATCACACGAACCGCTATCCACTCGCTCGTTTCAACCTGAATTTAAAGTTTTATTCTGAGTCAGAACAATTCCTTCCTTACAAGAATATTCCTTCCTTACAAGAATATGATGCAGCACTTTTGGAACATACATTTTTAATACAGAGTCCTGACCAGACCAACAACATTTCTGCCAATCTCTCAATTCATCTCTCTTTCATTCATCAGTTCAGATCACAGAACTTGCCAATGATAGCTCATGAAGCTCACTTAGCATCCACTCCTCTCCAGTTTGACCTCCCAGGACTATGGCTCTTGATCCCCCTACGACGCATGTGCTGTGTCCCCATGCGAACCTCGGAGGCCGTCCAGGTACTTTCAATATCCTCCATGTTGGTTTCTCTTCTGTTGGGTCCAGCAGATAAAGCTGTGATGCTGAGTGAAGACCCGCAACTGACCCGCCAAAGATCAGTATTCTTCCACCTGGGAGGCTCACAGCAACATGGTCCAGTCTAGGCGGAGGTGCTACCCCTCCTGGGTTTCCAGCACCCGGTACTCCGCTTCCAGTTACGCATCTCCAACATGGTTCCTCCTCACTTAAGTCCATTGTGAAGACGTCGCTTGATCGAAACCGAAGAGGTCCACTTTTTGCTAAACCCCCAAACATCAAAATCTTCCGCCCACCATACACAGATAACGTGTGCCCCAACCGAGAGGGAGGAGTCCAAGATACAGGTATCTCCCTCCATATGGGTTTCTCCATTGAGAGGTCAAGCAGAAAGGTATCACTAAGGAGTACTCCTGAATCTGCACATCCACCGGAGACTATCAGTTTCGTGCCATCGAGAGTGCAGGAGCTATGCCATGATCTCGGAAGCGGAGGAGCCAATCCAGATATTTCACGCCAGGCAGGAGGATTTGCGTCCAAATCCAACAAGAAAACATCATTAAGCAAGCCCTGTCTTCCACAACCTCCAAAGACGACTAAATGAGAACCATTTACACAAGAAAGAGTATGACCCCATCTACCAGGAGGTGGAGAACTAACTTGAACATGCTGCCATTCTGGTTTACTAGAATTTAAATCGAGTACAAAGGTATCGTTCATCGGTTGCATATTAACACCCTCCCCACCGAATAGTACAACTCTATTACCAACTGCACACGCACTAAAGTTGCATCGTGAGGGTTCGACAGATCCCCCAACGGTCAGCTTCCTCCAGGCAGCAGCTTCAAGAGTTGTCAATTCTCTCGCTAACCGGCCCCAGCCAAGAGTTTTCGCACCAGGCACTGTCTCTAGAACACGTGTTGTTTCACTACCCCAGGCATTTTGGCAGACCATTCTCCAGAGATCCTCATTCTTTGTCAGCTCATAAAACCGCCTACAAACAGATCCCACCGACGCAATATCTCTGGGTGTCAACCGTGAAAGTATTTTCAAGGATATCACCTCATCACTTATTTGAAAAATACCACATACACCACGACAAATATTTCGGTCGCCAACAGATGTAACGCGAAAAGATGAAAGGCCAGAACGAAACCTATCAGATGACTTCGCTAATTCCTTTGTTGTAGAACTGGTCACAGGTCCCAGATCAATATCTGCTTCAGTGAAGAATTGGATACCAATAACATGAGTTACTGTTTCATCATCTCCATAGATAGGTGTTAACCTCAATTTATTCATCAATGGGGTTCCATCTTTCCTAAAGTTCAACAACTCTCCTTGAAATTCAGTACCATCCTCTAGACATCTTCTGATTTCTGAAACCACGGAAGAGTCGACCAGTGGATGCCTTCTTTTTGCAAATGGACCTCTACATTGCAAGAATCGACTGCAAGAACGTCCCAAATGTGTTAATAATCAAGTATCTAGTGTATAATATGTATGAATAGAAAAGATCACCATGGTTAGTAACGATAAAATACAGGCGGACGGAGAAATTTTTCCTCTGGGCTTCCTACTAACAAAAATGAAAAATTTGTCCACACAAGATATCCTTGAATCCACTTTCTCCACCTTCCATCACATCCTTAGGAGGATGGCATCAAAGAAAACACTATCACCATCACAAAGCACACTTAGGTTCAACTTGAAGACTACCCGCCCTTCCTTTTTTCTTCTTCCACTCATCAACCAACNTTTTTTTTTTTTTTTTTTTTTTTTTTTTTTTTTTTTTTTTGTATTTGCAATTAATAGAAACGTTATGGAAGAAGTCTTGAAACTATACCAAGGGTCCTTCCAAGAGGTAGAATCAAAGTATATTACAAGTGTTTTGAAAAAACCAATTCCAAGAGCCATCAAACCCAGGGCTTCTCCAACAACAAGATCTAAGAATGGTAACAAGAATGTCATCNAAAAATAAAAAAAAAAAAAAAAAAAACTTCACACCTAAGCCAAAGAAAAAAGATAAAACCAAGCCATTTGTAATGATCTTGAATAAACTTATTGCGGGTAGAAAATTCTAGACCAAGCCCTTAGTTCTAATGAGGTTATTGAGAATTTGAGAGCCTTGAGAACTCTTAGGCAGGGATGTCATCTTTCTCCTTTACTCTTCCAGATCAAAGTGGACATTCTTGGTAGGATAATTTCCAGGGGGGGGAGGCTTGATGGTTGTATCCTCGAGAGTTTTGAGATTGTAAAGGGTAAGGTGTCTTTATCTCATCTTCAGATTGCCAATAATACTATCTTTTTTCTACTTGGGAAAGGAAGAATCGTTCCTCAATCTAAATCACATTTCATCATTTTCTGAAGCTATGTCTAGGCTTAAGATCAACAGTGGTAAGTGTCAAATTTTGGTTTTGATTTATGATCCCGGTGGTAGAATGACTCTTATTCGATCTATCTTGATTGACATATCGATCTACTTTTTGTCCATGTTTAGAGTCCCTAGTACTGTTACTAAGACTTTAAAAAAAGCTTATAATGGGTCTTTTGTGGGAGGGGTCGAAGAAGGGAAAGGGTCTCACCTTATGAGGTGGGAGGTGGTGGCAAAGCCCGTGGAACTTTGGGGCTAGAGTTCCACTTAAGAGCACAAAACAAGGCCTCGTTGGCTAAATGGTTGTGATGCCACCCCTATGAGTCTAACACCTAGTTGTACAAATTATCACGAGCAAAGATGATCCTCACCCTTTTGAGTGCATGTCAAGTGGGGTTAAAGACACTTATAGAAATCCTTGGAAAGATGTTTCCAATGAGCTTCCCTTTTTCAGATAAGAAATGATTTGTCATTAAACAAGAGAAAAGAAATAACCTAATGGTTGTAGGTGATGAGAAGGGTACTTATTTATGGAGGATAAGTGGGCTTAGGATTGATGTCTTAGCTCTATGTTTCCTTACTTCTATATCATCTCTTCGCTATGAGAAACTATTCGTTTGCAGATGAGAAATCATTTTGGAAGTTCATTCTTTGTCATTGGAGTTCCTTCATCTATTCCCGATAGGAAAACGATGGATGTTGTGTGATATGAACCAAGGCATCTCAATCATACAACATGAACTTCAAGGAAGTTGTGAAGAATATTGTCTAAATTACCACAAGATAAGGCCAAGTTTCATCAAAGTTGAACCAAGTTCCAATTAATGTCATATTAAGAAGAATCAAGCTTATGCTTCATTTATGCAACAAAGGCTTCAAGATATTTCAAATGGGATTTTATGTAAATCTAGATTTATGGTATTTCATTAATGTATCTTAAGTTTTAAGACTTTTTATTTACTTTTAGGTTAAATTTACCTAGAGGCTAATTATGGTTATAAAGTATGAGGGTTACAAACTCTTGAAATGCCTCATAGAAAGTTAAGGGTTTCATATTGAGGCTATATAAAGCCATGTATGTTATCTTTGTAAGATAGACTTGGAAAATGTAGTTAAAATAGCATTTGTGCTTTGTTTTAGCCAATGGCTAAGTTTCTTTGCAATTCTATGTAATCTAGGTTGCAGGCTTAGAATCATTCAAGTTTGACTTGATCAATTTTGTTTGTGGAGTGATTCAAATCTCAAACAAGTGTTCTTGCCTTGAGATATTCAATCAACAAGGTAATATGAATCTTACTTTCCCTTGGGGTAATTCCTTATCATTTTGAGATTTTTAAATATATTTAGATCTAACTGTCTTATTTTTCAATAAAGTTGTTAAATCAAATTCCCAAGATTTGCAATCATTTGGAATGAAATCAACTTGATTTGGGGGTTTTAGCATTTGTGAACTAAGGGTTTGCATATCCAAAGCGTTTATGAGGTTCTTAGATTCAACTAGCTAGGTTACCATATTATGTGGCTTTTTTATCCTTGAATGAGGAGTTTGAGATTAGTCGAGAGAGTATAGATGCTCGTTCGGTGAATCTCTCTCCTTCTAGCGTGTTTGCCTTAACCTCATTGTGAAAGGTAAAAATTTTCAAGAATGTTCTAGCGTATGGCCCATGAGTGGTGATTTGGTTGTTTGGGTCTAAGGCTAGATGCTCAGGTACTGAACTACTGGCACCAACTGCTCCTCGTTGACGTGTCCAATAAGAAGAAGGATTTTTCAAGAAGGTTAAATTCTTCCCATGACATCTCATTCATGAAAGCGTTAACACCTTTGATTAATTATCAAGAAAGTTGTCTAGTTTGATAGGTTGTTTTGTTGCAATATTTGTCGGGGATGACAAAGACCTTGATAATATTCTTTGGAACTAGGACTTTTCTCGGTCAATTTGGTGTTGCATCTCCGAGCCATTTGGCTTTCCGTTTGCTAGACATAGGTTACAAAGAGATGATCAAAAAGTTCCTTCTCCATCTACCCTTTTGAGAGAATGGGAGGTTTGAATGACAAGTTGGTGATTGTGTCAATCAAGTGGGTCAACCCTAAACTATTTGAATTTCAATATCCAATCATTGAAGACCCATTTAATGCATTTTATTCAACTCTTTGTACAATGTCCTGTTGCATTAGCATCAATTACAATTACATCACCACTTCATAACTGTTTTGCCTTCGCCTAGATTTGGGGTTTTTCCGCCTTTTATACAATCCATTCATAACGTATCTGTCCAGTAAAAAACTCTCGACAAACTTCAAAGTATTGAAGATCCTAGACTAAGCGAGACGAATACAGTCCATCCTTCAGAGGGCACTATACATTAGATCTTCAAAAAACCTTTTCTTTTCCAACTAAAGGTAGCTTCTCAGAATCATAGGAATCCTAAGAATTCATCTTTTACAGCCTCAAAAGCGGTTAAAATACGTACCACATTGCTGCCCAAGCACAACTATAACAATATGCCCAATCCTTTTCCAAGAATACTGCCATAATACAAAATCATGTGGGTGGTGCTTCCTAATACCTCAAAAGAAACGCCCAACCGTCAAAATTTTAGGAAATTGAAAAAATTTTGCAGCAAAAGATCTACGTAATATGCTTCTTACTGTCGATGCAAACCGAATCTTTGGCATTTGGTTTACCATATAAGCAAGAACATTTTGAAAAGTGTCAATATTCCACATTCTCCATTAAGTCGACAGGAAATCCAGAAACACTAGACAAGATTTCTTAGTGGAAATTCGAATACGAAAATATAAGAACACCAAGGTCATTCTTTTATACCTCAGAAAATAGAAAATGATGAAACACCAACTTAATAAAAATTGAAGAATATGGATGGAAAGGCACGGGGTGATTTCTTAAGAAACTTGCACTAATTTCATTGCTCCTTCCAGAGTCAATCAGTTCATTTTGGCAGTCCCTTCCGATTGAATTTCCAGCGACAACAAAGAGAATATCCACTCAACTTTGGCAATACGTTCGCAAATTCAAACACAGTACAGCAAGAGTTTTGGCCTTTGTTGGCAGGTTTTCGTAGTCTATGAACACCACTAAGCCTATATGAGTTCGATTAAGTTTTAGGTTCGAGTTCTATTTGAATTTTATTGGTAGACAGATTTGAAGAAAAAAAATGATTTTGAGGTCTAATGGCAGCCAAGAATCTTCTTAATAGAAGCTATTAATTATTTGAAAACCCAAGGTAAGTGATCTTACTGTTGGAACACCTTCCTAGTCTACATAAGTAGCATCACTGATTCTTGTACGTGGAACTTCATGCATATGTGTACTCATAACACCTTCCTAGTATACATACGTTACATCACTGATTCTTGTACGTGGAACTTCATGCATATGTGTACTCATAACACCTTCCTAGTTTACATACGTTGCATCACTGATTCTTGTACGTTTCCTTCACGCATATGTGTGCTCATAAAAGTCACGAAATATTGAAACAATTCCTTTTTTTTCCCTATGAGACTTGACTACGGTGATGCATATCCCTGAGCTCTACGTACATGAAAGTGATAAGATACATACCAAGAGAGGCCTAAGCTCATTTTGTTTAAAGAGCTTCTATTGTTAACTAATTCAACCGTGGTCGTCCTAGCATGCACGAGGTAGCGATCCCAGTCGAGTTACAGCTATGTTTTTGTTTTAGAAGGCTTTAGAAGTGGGCTCCTAACACAAATTATCCCTAGAAATTAGATGCAAAGGTGCAGAAAGTTGCCCAGATATTAACCAGAGAACATACTACGGATTCCAACAACCTGCTCATCAGCTATAAACACAGACCAATAACTTGCCACTCCATCCAACATCAAGCTAACTAGGCAATTAAAGAATAAATTTCTCTAAGTTTTCGTAAATAAAGTAATTGAACCCCTAAATAATCCCCAAAATTAAAACATAAAACAGCAGTGAATAAAAAATTGAGAAGAAACTAACCAATTGCGACCGAGAACTTCCTCGGCCCGATATCCAGTAACCATTTCGAAGACGGTGTTGACATAAATGATGGGATGGTCAGGTTCAAGAGAATCGGTGACGACGAAGCCACATGGGGCAGTTTGGAACAAGTTCTCAACAGGGAAAGGAAGAGGGCCGCCATCGTTGAGAAGGAAGCCCTCGTCGTCGTCGTCGGCGCTCAGATCCGAATTGCTGTCCCACTCCATTTCGGTTTGTTCCAAAACCCAGAAGCAGTGTTCAACCCATGTAGATATATGGAATCAGGCAGGTGAAATCAGGGCGATGAGAGGGCGGAAAACAGGGTTTTAGGAGGAGGAGAAGGGAAGAATTAGGGCGGAAAACCGAATTTAGCAGGGATTTTGGGTTGGTTTCGTATTGTGAGGNGGGGGGGATAGCGGGGAGAAAACTGGGTGGTTAAGGCTTGAAGGAAAGGAATGGGGAGATGATTGTGGGTAAGGGAGTGGGGAGGCTAAGGCGGAGGTAGAGGAGGTGGGAGGTGGGGTTGGGTTGGGTTGGGTTGGCTCTTGTTGGCTAGGCTTTGGGTGAGTCGGGGTTTGGGCGTATTGAGCTTTAGGTGTACGCTAAGTGCTGTTGCTTCTTTCGTTTTCCAACTCTTGGTAGCCTCGTGGTCCTCTTCTTCCACTGCCACTCTTTTTGTGTGTAAATACTTACCCTACGTCCCCTTATGCTCTTCCAACCATTATTAGACCTTTAGCTCCCTCTTAAATAATAACACCTACCTCTGTCACTATATTCTTCTCTTCAACTCTTTCTATATATATATATCTAGTGTACAGTGTTACCGCTCGAATATGACAGTACTCTTTCTATATATATATATATATATATTACAACTTAAACTTTATATGACTCTCCCCAGTGTATAGTGTCAAAGCTTAATGTGACTTTCTCTTTATATAGTGTATAGTGTCACAGCTTAACGGGACTATCTCTCCCTATATAGTGTATAGTGTCATAGTATTCTCTTCTCTGTATATATAGTGTATAGTGTCACAGCTTAATGGAATTCTCTCTCTTTATATATAGTGTATAGTGTTAAGCTAGAATGTGATAGGAATCTCTCTCTCTCTCTCTTGATGGGACCTCTCTCTATATATAATGTATAGTGTTACCGCTAGAACATGATAAGTCTCTCTTTATATATAGATAGATAGATAGATAAATATAGATATATTTTGAGAGAGTACTATCACATTCAAGTCGTAATACTATACACTATATAGAGAGAGAGTTCCATCGGGCTGTAACACTGTACATTAATGTACAGTGTTACAGCCCGATGGAACTCTCTCTCTATAGTGTATAGTGTTACCAACTCGATATATAATGTATAGTGTTACAGCTCGATGGAACTCTCTCTCTATATAGTGTACATCGTTACGACTCGAATGTGATAGGACTCTCTCTCTATATATAATGTTATTCTTACATAGTGTTACAGATCGATTGTAATGTAATATGATAAAACTAACATCCATAAACATAGTTCTTTAGATAAAGAGAGAGTGTCTATAGTTATGTTTTATGTGTGTTATAACATACAATTCTATAGGTATGTTTTTACTCTTTTAAATGTAATTCAAATTCAAATTTTGAATAATTAATTTAGGCATGTACTAATAAATAAAGTTTATCTCGCATTAATAATGATTATGATCAATCATAAAGAACCCAAAAAAAGGTTTTATAAGATTGTAAATATGTTATAAAATATTCCTTTTGTCGTTTGTTGAAATTTATGAATTCGGTTTTCTTTGTCTTGTAGGTCAAAGAAAACCCAAGTAAAACGTATCTGATTCCCACACTCCCATAAGCTCGGTTTAGCTCAGCTCATTCGATTGGTCGAGGTGGGCTTGCGTTCAAGCATCTTGGCCAAATAGTTTCTTCACTTGGGTTCTACCTCATCTGGATTTTGCATGTAACACTCGAGTAAAGGAAGATGCATGAATGAACCAAAACCACATCCGAGTGAGAACGATCCTAAGGATAAGATGATTAAGAAAGACTTAAAAGAATTGAAATCACTACCTATACGAACAAATAGCACATTTCTTTTCAGTGCCTCAATCATAGGAACTTCATGGTTAAGTATGTTTTACTTAGAGCAAACAAACCATGTTGGAAGGACTCGTGTTGTATGTGAAAATAATTTTCACTCCTTCTTAAGAAGTAGATAACGTGACCATGTCGCAGGGGATATAGGTGAGTCGAGCCCAGTTAGTGGGCTTGGGTTGCGAAGCCCAACTTGAGGGGAAAGATCAATGTAGTATATTCTGGCCCAAGATCCAAGGCCCACCTCATGTTTGGCCCATTTTGAAAGCCCCGTTTATGGCTTTTCATTTTTGGGGAGTAAAAACAAAATATATAAATTAAGATGCATTTTAAGTATTAGAAAATTGGCTAAATTACAAATTTAAATTTAACCCTTAAACAAACAGGCCCACGAACTTTAATTTATTTATAATAAGCCCCTAAACTTTAGTGTCTAATAGACCTTTCAACTTTCCGTTTTGCATAGAGATCGTTTTATTCAATACGCTACAAATTAATGTATGTAATTATAACTAAAACTTAAACCCAAGTTTCAAGTTAGGAAGTGACGGACTCTTAAAGTTACATTTTCCACTAAAGCTACTGAAGAGTCGAATCTCACATTGGTTGGGGTGGAGAACGAAATATTCTTTATAAGGGTGTGGAAATCTCTTTCTAGCAGAGACGTTTTAAAAACCTTGAGGGAAAGCCTGAAAGGGAAAGTCCAAATAGAACAATATCTGCTAGTGGTAGACTTGGGCCGTTGCAAATGGTATCAGAGCTAGACATCGGGCGATGTGCCAGCGAGAAGACTAAGCCCCAAAGGGGAGTGGACACGAGACGATGTGCCAGCAAGGACGCTAGGCCCCAAAGAGGGTGGATAGAAGGGAACGAGTGTCAACGAGGACACTGGGCCAGGATTGGGAGATTCCACATCGGTTGCGGAGGAGAATGAAACATTGTTAATAAGGGCGTGGAAAACTCTCTCTAGTATATGCATTTTAAAAACCTCAAGGGAGAGGCCGAAAGGGAAAGCCCAAGGAGGACAATATCTGCTAGCGGTGGGCTTGAGCCATTACCCTATTGTACATTCCCCAAAAAAAACATCCCTATCATACGTCTCTATACTTTTATTTGAAAATGAACTTGAACGAGTCCACGATGGATCCTCGGATCGCTCCTCACCTTCTAATGTTAAATATTTAAAGAGTAGAGATCAAAACAACAAGAATATAGGGTCCAGAAATAAGTTTATTATATACCAGCAGATTGCTACAGCCTACAACCATAATTTATGTTCATAGAAACTGAGACTGCTGCAAAACTTGACAAAGATGAATCCATAATAACTCATATAGTCTCCTATCAGAACCATCCAGAGACTAATCAGAAATGAATTATGAATGAGCTGGTAAGGTGTTTAATGTTTTGTAATGTTATATATCTACATGAACTTCTCTATAAATGAACAAAGAATTGAGCAGTAGGAATACCTGGAGAGATCAAGAGTTCATCAGCTCCCTTATATGGGAAGCGAGCCTTCGAGTGGAATGTTGGTCGAACGAATCATCGATGTTCTTGATCTGGGACACGAAATCCATAGCATCTTGGTATTTTCTTGCTTTACAATAACCATCCACTGCAATCTTGTAGGTAAGTTCATTGGGTCTGCAATTGTTCTGTATCATGTAGTTAATGACTTCATCTACCTCTGCAAACATTCCCCGTCCTGCATAGCCCGACACGAAAGTGTTGTAGGTGAATATGCAAGGACGAATCCCTCGAGCTGTCATCTCAGACATAATTCTAATGGCTTCTTGCATGAGTCCTTGTCTACAGAAGCCTTTGATTACGGTGTTGTACGACACGAGATCGGGTTTTTCGCCAGATTTTATAAGTCCCGAGAGGATTTCTTCTGCTTTCCAGCATTCTCCTCTTCTTGCATACATATTCATTAAGCTATTGTAGGTGACGAGATCCGGTTGCAGTCCAGCTTCACGAATCAAGTGCAACATCTCGTGGGCCCTTTCGTACATGTTATTTTTAGCGAAAATCGATAGCATGGAGTTGAATATAACCATATCAGGCTTGTATCCATTCTTGATCAACTCCTCAAATGCCCTTTCCATTCCTTTAACAGCTCTGCACTTGGAGTTTGCAAGAATGAGTGTTCTCAAAAGAACCCAGCTGGGGAAGATATGACCATCATAAATGTCTTTCTCAATCCTCTCTAATCCTCTCACATTTCCCCCCTTTGCATAGCAATGGAGCATCGATGAGAATGACGTTTCATTCGGTTTGAATCCCTTCTTCCTCATATCCAGAAACACAGATTCCGCTGCTTTCCAATCTCCTCGTTGAGCCAAAGCGATCAGAAGCGCGTTGTAAGTTGTAACACATGGTGTGAATCCAGCTTTAATCATCTCACCATACACCTTCGCTGCATCAATCTCCGACCCACAACGGCCATACGCACTTATTAATGTGTTAAATGTGTCTCTACCTGGGTTGAAACCACAATTTTTCATCTCCCTAAGAACATGGTTCACAAACTTGTGCTTCCCCTTATCACCACACACAGCAAGCATCGTGTTCCATGTGATTCGGTTTGGAGAACATCCATTTATTCTCATATCACCGAGTATCTTTATCATTTCCTCCAACCGTGACTTCTTTCCCAGCAATGCAAGAATAGAATTATACGTGCACACATTCGGAACACATCCCGATCGCTTCATCTGGTCAAATAACTGCAATGCCTTCATCTCCTTACCTGCCCTACCATAGGCATTAATGACAGTAGTATAAGTCACAGCATTCGGCATCACGCCCTTGCGTGTCATTGTTTCAATGACAGAAGCTCCTTCCTCGTGGAATCCAGCCCGAACATAAGCAGCTACAAGCTCATTGTAAGTAACAGAGTCCGGGTTGCAATTATTATCCTCCATTTCTTTCAAGATGTTTAAAGCCTCTGAGTAGATCCCTGCTTTTCCAAACACTTGAAGTAGAGCATTGTAAGTGACAGTTCCTGGCTCATAACCACTTGACTTCAATCCAACAAAGAACTCTTTGGCTTCATTTAGAAGACCTTCTCTTCCACAAGCAGATATCACAGTACTACAGGTGAATTCATCAAATTCCAAGCCGTCACTTCTCATTTCATCCAACAATCCTAAAATCTTATCCCAAGAGCGACCCATTTTCCCATAAACATCAAGCATGACATTATAAGTAACCAAACTTGGAGATAGCCCACAGTCCTTCATTCTCTCAAACATGGCAATGGCATGCTTATACTTACCACTGCGAGAATAAGCGTGAAGAATCGAGGTGCAAGCTCGAACATCAAGCGAGTATTTGTCAATGGGAATTTCGTCGAACACCTTGAGTGCAGTTGAATATTTCGATTCTCTTCCAAGAATTTTTATCATAAGTTCAAAAGCTTTGTTATCTAATTTCACATCGACAGAGCCAGAGTTCGACACAAACCATTCAAACAACACAATAGCTCTCTCACTATTACCCGAATGATCTAGCGCTTTCAACAGACTCACCAAATCAATTTCAAGCAACTCAAACTTGACAGAATCAAAAAAATCATTCAAGCTATCAAAAGGCTGTTCAACGATTGAATTAAGTAACCACATACCCTTTTTGTAGAGAAATTGAGGAGACCCATCTCGAATTTCCTCGTCATTGTACAACACGGGTTTCTTCATCTGAGGCCGTTCTCGCTGTTTCTTGTTCGAATCCACGGAAATTCGAAGCGAAGGCAAATGGGGAACATTCTTTTGCGCAACATTTGCAGGTTTGAGCTTGCGAGCACTGTCATTGGGCGGCAGGGACAGTTGAAGAAGATGCTGAAGAAGGGTATCGATCGGAGGGGAGGAAGAGGGCAGCGAGGGAGGCGGAGGAGGTGGAAGAGTTGTCGAATTGAACCGCAAAGTTTCAGCTGGTTGATTGGGTCTACTCACTGGAAGTGGAGATTTGTTGGGGAAGATAGCGCCTTCCATTTGAGGTTCGAGCTCTTCAAAGCAATAAAAATGGCGAAATTGAGCTCGATTATTGACGAACAGGAAGAACGAGGCGACTAATTGCACAGAGTGAAAGGCTTAGCTAACCATTTGAAGAAGGAACGGTTGGCCTTCATTTGAAGAAGATGGCATATAGCCATTTCAGGGGAAGATTGACATTTCAAGCCACATATAACTTATTTGATCTTTTTACTGGATAAAGTGATGAGCTAGAGTTTTTTATTTTTTTATTTTTTTTATTTTTTTTTAATAATTTATTTCTTTTTGCTCGAGAAAAAACCATTAATTAAAAATTTCAACTTAACGACTAGTTCTCAAGATTCAGATTAGGATTCAGAATCCAGATTCGACACCTTATGGTCTCAGCATTCTCGCTTCTTAAGAATAAAAATTATTCACACAGACCAACACAACCATAAGACAACTAACTCGGGGCATGCATGGTGTCACGGTCATGCTCGTCCAAGGCGTGTTGCCCATGGCCGTATGCCCATGACAAGCCCAACCCTTTATGTCTTCTCATATTAGTGTTTTACTTTTGTATTTTTAGGAAGTATGACGTTTCAGAAATATCATGTCTAGGCCTGTCAGACATGAAATGCCTCATAATGTACTATAGGCGGATACGACTAGTTGTCAACTTCTCCCTACCCAAGGTTATATAGAGACGTTGTTATTTCTCTCTTGCTTGCTTATATAATGTCTCTTTCAAAAATCTCTCTTTCGAAAATCTCTTTCTGCCCTCATTTTCTAAAATTTCTCTTAAAACCGAGGCTAGAGGCTCGAGCATACGTTGTTTGGCCGTAGGCGATGCAAGAACGAATTGGCTTAGCTCACTTGTCGTTGGAAAGTGAGTGTCGCACAATCGCAAGTCCCCTGCCATCAAAAGTGCGATTGTGACACATGGCTCATGCTCCCCCTTGATTGCCTATGAGAGGAATTGACTTTGCACACGTTCCTTATAGGTTTGAGCATTTCATGTTTTTTTGAGTTGATTTAGGTTATCACGATCAGATTTTCGAGACTTTGACAAATCAAACCGTGATGAAAAAGAGAACACAAAATTGGTATTGTTCTAGTTATTTACAAATGGAAAAAGGGTGCGGGAAAAAAATCAGTACAAACGACAACCTAAAAGAGGTAGAAAATAACATTGACGTCCTAGGTCGACATCCCCCTGTGACAGTGCAACTCTCGAACACCTCCCCACCTTGATCGATACTTAAAAAAGAAAAGAAAAAATGGGTGAGTATAAAACACTCAGTAAGCCGTCTACCTGTAGGCTCTCATCGCATCCTAAACCTAATATGTTTCCACGAGCTTGTCATAGGGTGCTAAGAAATTCGGCCTAGTTCAGGTATCCTCTGAATGTTACCTCACACCACAGTGGTATCTATCATGAGCTAATTTATTTGTGTAGTCCCTCGTCTCCTCCTAGAGTGGGTTTCCTCCACACACAATAGTAGCTCCTCAGTATACTACATATTTAGTCTATCGTCCACTCTTAGACAGATTTGTTTTACACACAATAGTATATCCTCAATCAACTACTTGTGTAGTCCCTCGTCCCCGTCTCAAGGTGGGTTATCATACATACAGTAGCAATTTCTCATGTAGCCCACTTATGTAGTTTATCGTCCCCTCTCAAGGCAGGTTATCATATATACAGTGGTAGCTTATCATATTGTCTACTCGCATAGTTCGTCTACACCTATTAAGGTGAGCTATACTCTACATGCAGTACCGGGTCTTCGGGTCGCTATTTATGTAGTCTCTTGTCCCTCATCGGGGCGGGTTATATCTTACACACATAGTGACTCCCCAAATAGTTCCATTCGCGTTATCATCGATCTTATGTCTTCTCGTAGTTCATCTTGGGTATCGTGGAGATATATTAGGTTCTAAGGCGTCTAGACGGATTAGGTCACAACAAACGTTTTCAGGTCGCTCAGGGTTAACTCCTTGTCGCTAAGCCAAATCTTAGGGTACACATAGGTCTCTGATTGTTGCTAGCACCCGTATGGCAGATCACAATATTACCATCCTCCATAAACATTTAATAGACGTGCGTCATCTATTCTCATATAAGGGCATTTCCGTAATTTTCCTTTACATACATGCACACCTATTCAAATTTGCTTATTTAAGTTCTAAACATGCATATCCTTACCACTTAATGTAAGATAAGCTTGCATGCTAGCATTCCTAGCGATTTTTATGGATTTACTTGCCTAGAGTCTGTGTGGCTACTCACCGAGGTGAACCATGTCCTACAGGTATTAGTTTTTCTATGATTTTATTTTATATTTTTTTAGGTTCTCGAGGTCATTCCGAGCATTTCTTTCTTCTATCGTATTCCCAAACTCGACCTCTAATGTCTTCAATAAAATATTGGAAATTTGATCATTAAATGGAAAATTCAAGAAAATTAGTTTTCAATAGGGTTCGGGCGTCACAAATTCTCCCTTCCTTAAAAACTTTTATCCTTAAAAGTTGCTTACGCCTGGCTTTAAGGTAGGTTAGCCTCATATTCACTATTCTCGATCGAACACCGCGTCATTCCCATGCTTGTTTTGTAAGTACCACCTTGAGTTTCTTAACTATTAGCGTAAGTCTAATCCCTAGAGTACTTTTAGGTCTTCTCAATCTCGGCCTTTTACGGTATGGTACGACCACGTAGGTTCTAAGGTTTCTAATTCTAGCATAAATGTTCATCAATCATTTCCATCATACATGAATGTTTCCCCTCTTTGAGCTTCCCACAAGGCTTTAAAACGACTCTGCTAGGGAAAGGTTTCCGTACCCTTATAAAGGGTGTTTTGTTCTCCTACCCAACCAATGTGGGACATCACAATCCACCCCCCTTCGGGCCCCAGCGTCCTCGCTGACACTCTTTCCTTTCTCCAATCGATGTGGGATCCAGCCAAATCCACCCCCTTTGGGCCCAGCGTCCTTACTAGCACATCGTCTCGTGTTTACCCCATTCGGAGAACAACCTCATCGCTAGCACATAGTCCGGTGTCTAGCTCCGATACCATTTGTAATGGCCCAGATCCACCGCTAGCAGATATTGTCCTCTTTGAACTTTCTCTTTCGGACTTCCTCTCAAAGCTTTAAAACGCGTCTGCTAGGAAAAGGTTTCTATACCCTTATAGAAGGTGTTTTGTTCTCCTCCCCAACCAAGTGGGACATCACAATTTGGGTCTCAAAAATTTATGTTATACGCACATCACAATAATTCAATTCAATTAGCTAAAACTCGCCTCCAACAACATCACAATAATTCAATTCAATTAGCTAAAGATACAGACTACTTCAACTAGGGGTGTACATGGTCCGGGTTGGGGGATTTTTTTGACCCAACCCAAAAGTTCGGGTTGGTTGGATTGGTAACCCAACCCAACCCGAAACTTTTCACAACCCAACCCAACCCAACCCAACCCAACCCAACCCTCTATTTTCGGGTTGGGTTGTCATTTTTTTTAAAATTTTATTTACACACAATTTATAATTATTCGGAAGATAAAATATATTAAAAGTTCACAAACACAAATTAACCTATAATTATTGATAAATTATTGACAAATAATAATAATAAATTCAATAAAAAATAACGAGCGAAAATTGTAACATATTAACATAATTCAACATTGTCATAAAATTAAAGACAATTAAATATCGACATTTTTTAGAATTAATTAAAATAACAAAAATACAAGAATAGATCATGAAATTAAATAAACAATAAAAACGATTAGTTTAAGAGTATGGTATATAACAAAAATAAAAAATATATAAAAATATTTTAATTGAAATATACTTATTTATAAGCTACTTTAAATTATTAGAAAAATAAAAATGTATATAAATTATGATATAATAATACTACAATAAATAGATAATAAATATATTATAATTTAGAATATATTTTAAAATTATATATACATATAATTTATGAACATTGATTTGATCTAAATATCTTAAATATAAATATATTAATAAAACTAGTTATATGTTAGTTTATTAAAGTGTTTAGTTAAAAATAATAAAATAATATAAACGAAACAAAGAAATTAAAAATAAAAACAAATATATGTATTTGGCTAACGTCAAACTCGGGTGAAATGTTCTTCAATACCATTCTGACAAACCCACTAATACAAAAAGATTCTTAATATATTTTATATAATTTAATTTGGCTCGGGTCAACCCGAAGGTTTTGCCCATGAACTCAAAATCGAACCGATTCAGTTCGGGTTCAGAAAAATGAACCCAACCCAACCCTTATAGTTCGGTTGGGTTGGTCCGGGTTGTCGGGTTGCCGGATTGAATGTACATCCCTAACTTCAACTTTGTCTTTAATCATTTTAAGAGTAAAATAAAGTCGATGTTACACGAGATATTAAGAGTATATACATTTCATCCAATTATAACAATTAATTTATTTTTAAAATTAATTAATAAAATATAATTTCACTTTTAAAAAATTATATATTTAGAGAACTATCTACTTAATTTAACTAATAATAATTCAAAAATCAAAATTTTAAATTTTTATATATTAGCTGTAACGTCATTTTAGTATAAATTTTTTGAAGAATAAAAAAATTAAAAAAATTAATAATGGAAATTTATTTTAAAAATTAATTATTTTGATTTAATTTATTGGATTTTTAATTATCTCTAATTGGTACGTTGATGCAGACAGAAAAGGACGGAGATTTTATAACACGCGAGGACTTTTTTGTAATTTCCTTTTTTTCTTTTTTGGAAATAATTGTGGATATTTATTTATTTATTTCCTCGTCCTTTTGCTCAACTGTTCCTACGTACCATGTGACCTCCTTCAATTATTTTATTGAAAATATTTCTTTTTTAATTATTTATTACTAAAATTTATATTTCTTTTCTTATAATTTTTAACTAAATTTTAAATTTTAGATTTTTGAGAATGTTTATTAAAATAATAATAATAATAAATAATAAACAAAATTAAATAATTATCCAATAGAGTTTTTGTAGGACCAATCAAAACGAAATAAAAAGGATAATATTGTCTAATAGTCATTTTCGACAAAGGTTATTCTTTGAAACGGAACAACAACCTAAAGTCGTGCACGTTTACGCCGTTCTATATATGCTTAATTTTCAATTGAATAAACAACTAAATTGTTTAGATTTTTTTTATTAAAATTTTGTTTTACTTGAATATTAAAAAAAATATTATAGAACGAAAAAGTTAGCGTCTTATAAAACAATGAGGTTTCCACACCCTTGTAAAGGGTAAAACGGTCTTTTGTTCTCCTCCTTAACTAACGTGAGACTCTCACAATTCACCCCCTACCCCCTTCGGGCAATAGCCTACTTGCTGGCATATGGTCCGGTGTCTGGCTCTGATACCATTTGTAATGACCCAAGCCCATCGTTAGTAGATATTGTCATCTTTGGGCTTTCCCTTTCGAGCTTCCCCCCAAGGCTTTAAAACGTGTTTGCTAGGGAAAGATTTCCACACAAGGGTGTTTCGTTTTCCTTCCTAACCAATGTTGGACTCTCACAATTCACCCCCTTCGGGGCCAGCGTCCTTACTAACATACCGCCTCGTGTCTACCCCTTGTGTCATGTATCTACCCCCTTCGGGAATAGCCTCCTCGCTGGCACATGGTCTAGTGTCTGTCTCTGATACCATTTGTAATGACCCAACCCTACCGATAGCTGATATTGTTCTCTTTGGGCTTTCCCTTTCGAGCTTCCACTCAAGGCTTTAAAACGCGTTTGCTAGGGAAATATTTCCACGCAAGGGTGTTTCATTCTCCTCCTCAACCAATGTGAGACTCTCACATAACATTTCTCTGTTTTTACATAGGATTATTTTCTATCATAGTTGCAAGAGTTCCAAATCTTAACTATAATATATTGTACTAAAAACTTCTTTCGGTTGAATAAACAAGAGGGTCGGAGCAGATGTATCATAGTTCTTGCACCTTGCGTAGCATCTCCCAAAAAGGTCGAGCAGATATATCTCGCTCGAAAAACCTTGCTCGTTTGAATGAACATTTACAACTAAAGAGAATAGACTATCGACTACACAGTGAAATAATCTTCTAATACGAGGAAGAGTGATTAGTCAAATCATGCCGGGACTATCATGTAAAAAATTTCAAGAGTTACAATTCTCTTATACTACCATTAATCGAAATCTAAACCATAGTAGATCGAATAATAAAATAATAAAATTAATAAACTTGATAAAATTAAGAAGTAAAAAAAAAAAAAAAAAAAAAAAATTCAAACATAATTTCCAAAAATACTTCACATCTTTATAAATAATTTTATTTTTCGAATATAATTTCTATTAAACACTAAAAAAAAATTTAAATTTTATTATAATATAATCGGAAGGTATATTTACTCAAATATTTATATATATAAAAATTAAAAAATTTTATTAATTAAATTTGTAAGAATAATTATATTTTTTTATTTTTAATTAAGAAAAGCCAACCATTGTTGACTAAAATTGAAAGAAATAAATACAAAACCTTTTACATTTTCCAACCGAAAATGGTAAGAAAGGAAGCATTAAAAAGTGCCAAAAAAGGGAAATAAAACAAAAGAATTAAATTATAGCGTGTAAAGTGAATTTAATTTATTATTATTTTTAGTTAAAAAAAGACAATATTTAACAAAATATTAAAGTTAAAAAAAAAAAAAAATATATATATATATATATTTTTTTATAAATTTAGCAAAATTTTAAATTATTAAAATTGTAAGTAACAAAATTAATAAATTACCAAATTTTCCCAACTTCCGAACGGAAAACGACAAAAGAGCATTTTAGAGCGAATATATATATATATATATATATAAAGAAAAGCCCACAGTAGTGTTCTGTAGACTCTTGAGAGTTCAGAGCTTGGGTGAAGAAGACGAGAGTGAGTTGAGTTTTGCTTCTTCATTCTTCAAAGCTTCGAATCTCCACCATTTTTTGTTCTCCTTCTTGGAGGAGGAAGCTGCCTCAGAAATGGATTCCGTGTTCGTTAGAGCCTATCGAAGTCATATTACGCTTGCCACAGGTATGCCGTTTTTTTTTCTCTTCAAATCCAAGTGGTTTGAGGCTGTTTCAGTTTAGTTTAACCTTAGATTTCTCCATTGGATGTTTAGCTTCTTGTTTTAAGCTTGTTTCTGCTTGTTGATTGGTGCATTTTTGTTATCGAGCCTGTTTTTTATTTTTTATGCTTTGTTTTCATTTGCGCTTGGAGAGAAACTCGATGATGTTCTCGCGATACTCTTAGTATTTCTTGATTGAAGCTGATTCGAGTTTGTTTTGTTTGATTTGCTGGTTCTGATCGATAGGTGGAATTGGAAACGGCTGGATGAATCGTGACGTCAACAATGTTTCGCTTCCAAGTACGACCAATTTGTCTTTGAATATTATTTTCTTTGCTTTTATCGCTTTCGTTTCTCGGCTTTTCTGTTATCCTTTAATTCGTCAGTGCCACACGCAGCTTCCTTGTCATTTTTGCTTGATTTTTCTGATTTCATGTTTGGTAGCGCAATTGACAATAGACTTTGTTGTTGATTGTTCAAGTTGGATGAATTGAACCAGCGGAAGAGATTATCCGGGCGGCGGGCATCCAAGGGGCTATTTGAGAGTTGAATTTTAAATTTAACAACGATTTAAAAAAGAAAAAAAGTTAAGAACAATAATTTCAATCGTATAGCAACTTCAGTCTTAGCCAGATCCTGAGTCGTAATTTTATAAAATTTACTTTGGAAACTATTATATAAAATAACCTGCAAAGTGCCTATTGGTCTTATAAGTCTGAAGGCTGAGAAATTATTCAAGGCGGCATAAGCGTCGGTGTCAATTAAATCTCTGGAAAATGCGTTTTGCTCTCAGAAAATTCATTTTAAAACGAAAATTTGAAATTTCAATTCTGGGAATTACTGCTTTTGTTTATTATGGTTTTTTACTTTTCTTTTTGCTAGGTTGAGAATATTTCTATGCGAAATATGATAATAATATGTAACTTAACGAATAATTTTATATATTTTTACTCATATTTCGACAAATCTTAGCAATAAAGGTTCACTTCAAGAACATAATAGAAAGAACGAATCATTTAACTTATAAGAATCTTCTTATTATATTTTTCACAGCTACTAGTGTTATTTGATATCATTGGAAACCCAGGACTTTTTTTTGATAATATAGATGTAGAATATTCATTAACTATCAATTGTTATCTTAGTACTTGTGCAGTCTCATTGAATCTTCCTCCAGTCAAGGTTTCATTTTCTAAAAAACAATTAGAATTCCTAATTTATTTATTTATTCGTTTCTTTTTGTTAGCCTTATTGTGTGGTTATGTACTTCTTTAATCTATGTTGGGGGGCGTTCTATAACTTCTTTGTCTTTGGTTGGAGTTATCTTACCTCTTAACTATTTTTCTTTTAATATCAGTTATTAAAGAAATTTTAAAATCTTAGATCTTCTAGTTATTGTAGATTTTCACCTTTTTCTTAGAAGATGAGATATTTACCCTTATTTGACTGGTAGCTCTGAAGAGGAAATATGAATAACTGAACATTACGAATGTCCTTGAATAAGAAATTCTATCTTTGATCTTCCAAATTTTGGAGAACGTTGCACCCGAACTACCAAATATCATTATCTGGTGTGATTGACACAAGTAGGGCACGTTTGGTAGTGTATGTCTGCATGTTGGGCCATTGAAAAGAGTGCTTGGATGCGAGATGTTGGCCTTTTGTCAATGACTGGTGGCCCATGACATGCCGTAATTTTGTTGCAAGTCCCTTACCGAAAATGAAACTAGAGAAAAGTGGAGGATGTGAGAGACAAAAATAGGAAAGATGATATATCATTGAATGCCCACGTGAGTAATGTCTGTATGTATATTTTATATAGTCTGTGTCATAATAGTGGGAAGATTCGAATCAATTTTAAGGAAATATCTTCACGTTTACAGAGTGGATTTTATAAATACTGAGATCAGAGACCTTCAGGATCTGCAAACAGATTCTTGTAGTAGCCACTGAATCTGAGACATTATTCTCCCATACTTGAGTAAAGCGCACTCCAAATGGGCTTGTTTTCTTCCCAATTAACGCCCACGTGGCTTGGGCAGTGTAGCATGCCAAGGATTTATTGAGAATTAATCTTTCCAACTCTTTTCTAGACTCTGACTTAATAGAGTAAGAATCTATTAGTCCTTGAATCTGCCATTCTTTCACCCATTTTAGGCCAAGTGAAGTTACCATTCACCATGATGGGGTCGTTGACAAAGATCAATTGATTGAATTTTCTCCTACTCTTTGTAATTCTATTAGTGAAGTCTCTCAGCCATCCATCAGACAACATTGAAGTCATCAGCCACACACCACCTTGCTTGGCAAAGACCCACTTAGTCATAAAGCCTTTTCCAATACTTCTTAAAGAAAATATCACAAACATAAACCAACCTTTAGTCTACCCCCCTAGTCAACATTGAAGTCATCAGCCACACACCACCTTGCTTGGCAAAGACCCACTTAGTCATAAAGCCTTTTCCAATACTTCTTAAAGAAAATATCACAAACATAAACCAACCTTTAGTCTACCCCCCTAGTCAACATTGAAGTCATCAGCCACACACCACCTTGCTTGGCAAAGACCCACTTAGTCATAAAGCCTTTTCCAATACTTCTTAAAGAAAATATCACAAACATAAACCAACCTTTAGTCTACCCCCCTAGTCAACATTGAAGTCATCAGCCACACACCACCTTGCTTGGCAAAGACCCACTTAGTCATAAAGCCTTTTCCAATACTTCTTAAAGAAAATATCACAAACATAAACCAACCTTTAGTCTACCCCCCTAGAGAACATTTCTCTTTGAATTAGCAAGTATCTTCTTCCCCTTCTCCACCACAGGTTCCCAAAAGGAAAGAGAATTTCTGTTATGGCAAGGAGAGTCCTAAGTAAGATGAAGGGAAAAAGCCAATCTCGCAACCCATCAGGCAATCTTGCTTAGAGTATCCTCAACAAGCAAGGAGAGAAAAGGGGAAGAGGATCATCCTGTCTCAAGCCTCTCACGACATGAATCCTCTCCTTGGGTCTACCATTAATGAGAATAGAATATATAACCGTTTTGAGTCCTGCATCTGCACCCAAAACTTTTCTTTTCAAAAAATTCCTGTTCACATGGTCATAGACCTTCTCAAAATCGATTGAACATGACTCCCACTTGACCACAACTTTGATACTTCTCGTTAACCTCGTTAGCAATGAGAGCCGAATCAAGAATTTGATTTACCTCAATAAAAGTACCTTGGGCCTTACAGATCGTAGAAGAAAGCTAGAGCTTTGGCAATGATCTAATAACACTCGTAACCAGACTAATGGGTCTGAAATCCTTAACCCTATTTACCCTTCTTCTTTAGGGATGAGGCAAACAAAGGTTTCATTCAAGGAGTTACCCAAGAGACTTCTTTCAAAAGAATCCTTAAACACCCGCTCCAAGTCCTCTTTTAAACCCTTCTAATTATCCTTAATAAAGGTCATGAAGAAAACCGTTGATATTTGCATCCTAGCTTGAGGTGGAGTGTCGTTGTGGATGATCCCTTGCTAGCTGGCTTATTCTTTAAATAGTTTTTTCCTCTCTTTTTCCAGCGCATTTGCATCTCTCTCTTTTTTTATATGTTTATTTATTTTTTATTATTTATTACTTATTATATTTTTTCTAACTTTCCTCTTATGTTTTCTTCTTCCTGGTTTTCCCCTTCCTACTGGACTGTATAATTGTATTTTTTTAACTAGTTGTTTTACCACTGTATTCATGAGCTCAATCAAATGAATAGAAAGTATTTTCCCATCCCATCTTCACTGAAGGAACTATTTATGTCTCTCGGTGAGCATTCTAAGTTAAGATGGATTGCTTCCAAAACCTAGTAGTTCTAGCTGTTTCATAGTCTGGGGTGAAGTTCTTTGTACACAATTCTCATTGCTAGGCAGAGAAGTTTTTCGTAATCCACCTTGGGTGGTTGGCAGGCCGCCCTTCCTTTCCTTTTTGCATCATTTTATTCCATCATTGAAATTTTGTTTCTTCGTCTCCTTCTTCAAGTCATGGATTGAGTATCTCATTTGGAGCAGCTCTTATCTCAACACTTGGAAATCAGGTTAGAGGTGACACTATCATGTCCTTTTGGTTGCATGGTGGTCCCTTTTACTAAAAAGTTCTTGATGGTCTCAACATTTTAGTAATAAAGAAAGAATAGTAGAATTGCTCGGTGTGAGCTATTCTTTGACTTATTAGGAAAGAGGATTTTTGAAAACAAAGATGACTTCGGTGAATTCTTTTTGTAGAAGAGGATAGTGTTCTTGGTGGTGTTCAAACCACTAAAGATTATTGTATATCTCTTGGTTGCAATTATGGCTCTTATGCTTTCTGGTCTGAAAACATAGCATAATTGTTTAAAAGGATAGAGGCAGAGAATGCTTGCTCATAAATTCCCATGTCACAATTGAAGGTCCCAGGCCTGGTGCACTGAAGAATTTTAAATGGCACTGTTGCGCAAAATTTGAATCTGAATCACATCAACTAGGGCAAAGACATACCTTCTATCAGAAGAAAGACAACATAATTCAAGTTAGAAAAGCAGCCTCTAATCAGCCTTTCGAATCTGATTCTGAAGTTTTAAGTTCCAAAAACTTTGATGGCTCTGTAAAGAGTTTCTTGGATGCTTTCTACAGGTTCTCACGGCCACACACAGTTATTGGTACAGTTACGTTTTAAAACTCATGTCCTTTTAGGCCAATAACTTATTCTTTCCTTCCATTCTTTCTGAGATATTCATCTTCAGCTTATACTTTACTTTTGTGCTTGCAGGCGTTGAGCATTGTATCTGTTTCTCTACTAGCAGTTGAGAAGTTATCAGACTTGTCACCATTATTTTTAACTGGAGTGTTGGAGGTAATGTATCAAGCGAGCGTTCTAATTTGAGATTTTGAGGGCAGTTGTATATTATTAACACATTTGCAAACTTTTTTCCAGGCTATAGTTGCTGCCCTCTTTATGAATATTTACATTGTAGGTCTCAATCAATTATTTGACATCGAAATAGACAAGGTACTCCATAAGTATTTATTTTATAATATTTTAGTAAACTAGGTCCGCAAAGCTTTATTATTTTTAGCTCCAGGAACTTGAGAGAGTATCCTATGGGTAAATTTCTATCAGAACATATTCGCAGGCAAGGTTTTGGACCTTTTTTTACATTGAAAATGCTTCTGGTAGAGTATAATGCCCATATGATTTTGTGTGGTGATCTCCTTATTGGACACATTACCATAATCCTTTTAATTTACTAGTGTGAGCATTTCAAGGATATATTTTCTTTAACATGTATCCTTGACGTATCTGTGGAAGTGCCATGACTGTGCAGGCCAAGCTATCATATGATATTTACTGGATAATGTTTGAATAATAATAAAAGCGAAGCTCGCTATATTCTTCCTAATAGGCATCAAAGAAGACTTCCAGCTTAACCGTTCCTGAATGTTTCTTAATTGCAGATTAACAAGCCATATCTTCCATTGGCGTCAGGAGAATATTCTTTTGGCACAGGCGTTGCGATTGTCTCCACATTTTCCATTCTGGTATTACTTATTATGTATCACATCATTTGCAAGATCCCTGTTGAATTTTTGTTTTATATATATTTCTGGATTTTATTTGAAGCATTTTAATAAATAGAAATGTATATACTAGGTTTTTTTAGTACAACAAGTGGGTGCTTTTTTTTTTTTTTTTTAATAATCATGGTCTAATATTATTGTAAATATGTTTTTAAAATGGTAATAATTTAATTTTTAAAAATAAAATATTTTATTATTTGATGAAATTATTTTTTAATAATAAATTATTAGAATTAGGAATTAAATAATAAAATGATTAATCTGAAACGCTAAGAGTATATTTCAAATTTAGATTATTAATAACATCACATAAAAGAATAATTTCATTAAATAATCAGTCAAAGTTCAGTTGTGAATTTTGTCTTGTATGTTTTACTCTTATAATTAATTTAGGTTGATTTTCTTCAATTGTTTTGAACTTTTTAAAAATTCAATTTTCAATATTTATAATTAATTTACAATTTGAAACTAACTATTTATAACTATATTTATGCCTTTGCAAAGACCTATAAAATCTTTTACACATTTCGAAATTGCTTACTGGTTTCTATATTACTTTGAGAATTGTAATTCATTAATTGTAATATTATGTCTTAATAGATTTTGAAAGTATAATTAATACACATCGGTAATCTTAATAAAATTTAGTTATAATCTTAAACTAATTATTAATTGCTAAATTAAAAGACCATTCGTTATGATTGATATGGTTTTGAATTATTATATAATTTTAGTATAACTATAAATTTTATCATCTTTCAAACATTTGTGACCTTCACATTTTTTTTAATGGATTTGAAAATTGCATTTCATTAGCTATATTTAAAATTTCGTTCTAATTATCATTAAAAATTAAACTAAAAAATTTATAAATTTGTTTGCACATCTTTCGTATAGTATTATATCTTGTCTTTTCATATACACATCTGTGATGCTTAAATATCCAAAATATCTTTACACGACTGGAGACTTTTAAAATTTTCACCTCATTAATTATGATATAAATTATATCTTGAGATGCACATAACTTCTATTATAAGCTTGTAGTAAATATACTTCTTATGGTTAATTTCTTTTGTGTATTTGAAATACAATTAATTGGCGCCAAGATTCCATTCTGAACTACTTTACTCTTCCAATGCTTTTGTTCTGTACAGAGTTTTTGGCTGGGATGGGTTGTTCGTTCATGGCCATTGTTTTGGGCTCTTTTCGTCAGCTTTATTCTTGGAACTGCTTATTCCATTGATGTGAGTGGGTTCCTTTAACTTATTAGTTATTTCCAGCTTTTTGAATCTTATCTACAATAAAACCAAATCAAGCATGTTTATTTTGTCTGAACTGGCTATAGTTTCTACCTGCTGAAATCTTGATTTGATGTATTATCTTATGCTCCTAATGGGAAAGTTTAACCAGGAAAAGAGGTAAACCTCCAACTTTGCATATACATCTTCGTGTCTCTTATGCCACATTTGGCTGAAGTTTTATGCTTACATACATTCTTGCTTAGTTCAACATTTTTGTAAACTAATCTTCACATGCAGGTATAAGCCTGGTTGCATTATGTTAAGCTTATATTTGAAAGAGATTTTCTTGTGAGAAAACAATAATAATTATCGTCCAGAGCCCAAATGGATTATCATTTATTATGTGAAATACTTCAAAAGGTTTCTCAAGGTCCCATCTTCCTACCCTTCTTGTTCGTCTTCAATAATTTTTCGGGGAATTAGTTTTGTTCTTCAATATTTTGTTTTTGGCTCTTGTAATATTTGAACATATCCTCTTTTTCTTTTGTTGTTTAGTTTTCTTTTCACTCTTTGAGAGTTTGTAAACATTTTCTATCTTATCTATCAACGAAAAGTTTGTTTGTGTTTAAAAAAAAAGTGATGCCTTCTACCATCACCTTCTGGTATGAATTTATAGGTGAAACAACAGCTTCTCCCCAAAACTCATTTGGCATCTTTTTGGCTTTTAACATACATCTAGTCATCTCCATGATTGTTCTGTTCTTTCTCTTAGCTACTATTTTGTCGAGTATTCATTTGAAGTCTATTGTTGATGAATACCATGCTCCTTGAAAAATCTATCAAAAACTACTCCCACGAAGCTGACCAAGCTGCTGTCCGAAAGAAAATAACCTCCAAAAACCATTTTCGGAAAGTGCAATAAATCCTTCTTCACACAATTCAATGGAACTTCTCCTCATCAAGGCCTTCAACTTCCAAAGTGCATTTACGTAGTACTTTTTTCCAATCTCTCGTCCAAGACTTACAAAACCAACTTTTATAAACATTCCCTTTAAAATTTCGTTGGTCAATTAAATTTGTTTTGGTTAATAAGTTTGGTCCATGATTTCATTCGTTTCAAAGAGTTTGTTATAGATCTCTAAGGCATCATTTGTTAATCACTTTGTTTTTGGTTTTTTATTTTTGAAAATTAAGCTTATAAAAACTACTTTCATTTATGGTTTTCTTGCTTTGTTACCTATTTTTAGAAATGTTTTCTGAAATTATGTCAACTTTTGAAAACTAAAAGAAAGTAGTTTTTAAAAATTTGATTTTGTTTTTTAAATTTGGTTTAAAATTCAATATGTTTCTAGGAAGGTGAAAACTTACTAAAGAATTGTAGCATCACAGACATAATTTTTAAAAACAAAATGGTTATCAAATGATGCCTAAAGTTTGTAGTTGTGTTTACTTAGGCTTTAGAAGTTTATGAGGGTTCTGAATTTTCAATTTTGTGTTTGATACGCTTTGGCCATTAACATTTAGTTCAACTTATGTGGCATGTAGAACATATTGAAGAATTATGCTTGGAGAAACTTTGCTACATAATTCTTGAACTATTAGCAAGTTATGCAAGTATTAAAAGAATTACATAAAATTGAAAGTTTGAGGATTTGTTAGAAATTATTGAAATTATGAGGACTAAACAGGCTTTACTTAACAAGTTAAAGGACATATTTGGAACTTCTTTAAGTATGAGGACTAAATAGACACAAACTTGAAAATTTGGAGACAAAATTTATAGTCTAACCCTTTTTAAAAAATGTTCATTGCATGTTGGCCTCAAATGACAAGATAATCATTTCTTAATTATCTGAACTGGACGATCCTTCAGATTCTCGATAAAAAGGGATCTATTAGAGCTCTTTCAATTTAAGCAATAGTATATTTTTCTTGTTCATCATTCTAAAATTTCTTCCTCCTTAATTGTCCATTGATTCATATTGATGAAAACTAATATAATTGCGTGCATAGCTTTATAATTGAATGAAAATTTGATTTTAGTGAAGAGATTGAACCCTTGATGGTTTTTAACTTTTCTGTTACTTCAGCTGCCACTATTGAGATGGAAGAGATTTGCTGTGGTAGCTGCTATGTGCATTCTAGCTGTTCGAGCAGTGATTGTGCAACTTGCTTTTTTTCTGCACATGCAGGTAAAAGTATCTCTTGTTTTAAGTAAATAATGAATCCTACAATCCATGCTCTAGTCATGTTGTGACTCGTTAGGTGTGTTTCTTTGCACAGCAACAATTATTGATTTTTCTAGATTGGAAACTGGGCCACTGATGAGGGCATAGACGTGGGTGAATACATATGTAGATATATAAATAAGATGGACACAGTGAAGACACAAAATCATGTTCACACTTCGATAAAAACCAGGGTTGACTAAAAGATGTTCCATATATTTTTTGTTTGGTGCACTTACATGCGATGAACTTACATGCTTAGGGTTGAAAGATGTTCCATATATTCTTTGTTTGGTGCACTAACATGCTCAGGGTTGACTAATATGTATCGATGTTTTCCAGACTCACGTATTCCAAAGACCTCCCGTATTTTCACGATCCTTGATATTTGCAACTGCATTTATGAGTTTCTTCTCAGTGGTTATAGCATTATTTAAGGTAAAATTTCGCTTTCCATTACAAAATATGTAGTGACTTTCAAAAGTTTGTTTGTTCTCGATTCATACCTGAATAGAACTTAATTGGTTAAGACATATTCAATTAAGACATATTCTCGATCAAACAATTAGAGATTCAAATTTGTATTCCTACATTTTGTTCAACTCAAAAAAATATCTTTACACTGCATCTTGCTCGTTTTTATAACTTGTTAATTTACTTGAGTTTCTAGGATATTCCAGATATTGAAGGAGATAAGATATTTGGCATCCGTTCTTTTACAGTACGTCTAGGACAAGAGCGGGTTAGTGTTGAGTAATTCAATTTATTTTTTTGTGTAAAGAACCTTCCATTTTGACACAAACGTGTATAAATCATATACCCTAACATGAGGATTACAATTCTGCAGGTGTTCTGGGGTTGTATTTCATTGCTTGAAGTAGCATATGGTGTTGCCGTTTTGGTGGGAGTTGCATCTTCCTCCCCGTGGAGCAAGTTGCTAACGGTAAATCTTTGGTTCCTTGAAACGCATACTCTGACTGCATAATCATAGTTCTATTAAAAGAAAAAGGAAACAGTTCTTAAAACTAGTCTGCATGAGTCCAAACCTACCTTGAATTTCTGCTATTTTCAATTTGATATACTTAGAAATGGAAAATGGAAATCAGAGATATTAATAAGTACAAACATTGCAGTGCTTTAGTTCATTGATGCTGTGTAAGTTGGAGAGTGTCAAATTTTCTTTTTCTTGAGGTATAAAAAACGCAAGACAGTCCTAGTTAATGTGTGTTATCTTTTTTAAATTACGTAGTTCGTTTATATCGTGCCACGGTTGGTGTTAACTAATTCATAAACTATCCAAGTCACCAAATAAATCTCTTCAATTTTTTCCTTAAATAAAAAGGATGTTTAATTGAAAGGATGTAATATTTAGGTGAACAGTGAACACTATCGAAAGCCAGAGCAGTTAGTAAAATCCCTCTAAGTTGCTAAATGGACTACGTTTGGAGCTCCAAATTTTGTTGGATTTCGATAATCAGCCAGGGGGAAAATCCCTTCTTCTCGGTGAGAGGAAATCTTCGACAAGAGGTTGTTGGAAGAAAAATAAAATGAGTAAAAATAACCAAGAGAGAGAAAGATTGAAACTTTGACTGGGTTGTTTGATATTCTAAACAGATTTCCTATTTAAATATAAATTATCCTAAAAATGGCGGGAGAGTAGCCAACTAAATCTGTGTCACTCCCTACAAAATTGCCGTCTAAAACTTTGGTGATCCATTCGACGTGTTTGTCAAATGGTCAAACGGAGGTATTCTGAAATACCTCCTTATTTAGATTCACACGATTTTCAGAATACTTGACCATTTGACAAACACACGAATGGATCACCAAAGTTTTAGACGGCAATTTTGTAGGGAGTGGCACAGATTTAGTTGGCCACTCTCCAGCCATTCTTAGGATAATTTATATTTAAATAGGAAATCTGTTTAGAATATCAAACAACCTGATTTTAAGTGCAGTCAAAATTTCAGCCTTTCTCTCTCTTTGTTATTTTTGCATTTTATTTTTCTTCCAACAACCTCTTGTCGAAGATTTCCTCTGACCGAGAAGAAGGGATTTCCCTGGCTGATTATCGAAATCCAACAAATTTGTAAAGGCAATTTTGTCCCATGCCCTATCGACATATATTGTTCACACTTTCCACAAAAGGGTTCTGCCCTTAAGCCACAGAAAAACAGGACAAGACAACCTTTGACAAGATAAGCAGCTCAAGGTACCAGCCTAACTACTAAAGAAGCTTCCTCCACAGTCCCTAAGTTAAAGGATAGGAAAAGAAAAGGTGGTCTGTTGATTATTGAGTTGCTTTTGCATAGGAAATAGGGTGTAACAGCCCAAGCCCAAGCCCAAGCGCACCGCTAGCAGATATTGTCCTCTTTGGGCTTTCCCTTTCGGGCTTCCCCTCAAGGTTTTTAAAACGCGTCGGCTAGAGAGAGGTTTCCACACCCTTATAAAGAGTGCTTCGTTTTCCTCTCCAACCGATGTGGGATCTCACAATCCACCCCCCTTCAGGGCCTACCGTCCTCCCAGGCACTCGTTCCCTTCTCCAACCGATGTGGGACCCCTCAATCCACCCCCCATCGGGGCCCAGCGTCTTTGCTGGTACACCGTCTCGTGTCCACCCCTCTTGGGGCTCAGTCTCCTTACTGGCACATAGCCTGGTGTTTGCCACTAATACCATTTGTAACAGCCTAAGCTCACCATTAGCAGATATTGTCCTCAATGGGCTTTCATTTTTGGGCTTCCCTTCAAGGTTCTTAAACGTGTTTGCTAGGGAGAGGTTTCCACATCCTTATAAAAAGTGTTTCGTTCTCCTCTCGAATCGATATGGGATCTCACATAGGGGCTTGGTCGAAGCACCAATGAAGGATATTTGAATTGAGCTTTCTATGAAGTGTTACTCCTTCCAAATCCAAGGATCGAATAAAGAATTTAATTTTTTAAGACATGAATATGCAAATTGTTGAGCTAATTGATCCATGTACTTTCGTTGCTTCAAATTGGAAGTCCCTTGTAACGACCCAGATCCACCGCTAGCAGATATTGTCCTCTTTGGGCTTTCCCTTTCGGGCTTCCCTTCAAGGCTTTAAAACGCGTCTGCTAGGGGAAGGTTTCCACACCCTTATAAAGGGTGATTTGTTCTCCTACCCAACCAATGTGGGACATCACAATCCACCCCCCTTCGGGGCCCAGCGTCCTTACTGGCACACCGCCTCGTGTCTACCCCCCTTCGGGGAAGAGCGAGAAGGCCGGCACATCGTCCGGTAACTGGCTCTGATACCATTTGTAACGACCCAGATCCACCGCTAGCAGATATTGTCCTCTTTGGGCTTTCCCTTTCGGGCTTCCCCTCAAGGCTTTAAAACGCGTCTACTAGGGGAAGGTTTCCACACCCTTATAAAGGGTGATTTGTTCTCCTCCCCAACCAATGTGGGACATCGCATCCCTAGTTCATGGTTTCACTAATTACTCTCCTCCTGTAACCATTTTTTCTGATACTAATTGGATTTTCTTAACCCTGGCTTAGATTTGGTGATCTCTAATCTTCCACCTTTCTTCAACTGTCTCCTATTAATTTAGTTTTTGTTTGCTGTCAAAGAAAGAGTAAGAAGTATCAAATTAATTAACCTATGATCTGTATACATTCTTTAGGTTTTGGGACACGTCATTTTGGCTTCAATTCTGTGGATTCGTGCCAAATCAGTTGATCTGAAGAGCAAAGCTGCCATAACATCCTTCTACATGTTTATATGGAAGGTATGCTTTAGGAGTTTATGGTAAAGCTGCCATAAAATAGTTGCAACTTTACTTTCAATATTTCAATATGTTATTAATTTCAAGTTTAATTTCTAATAGTTGTCCACTTTTAACCCGAGAGTCCCATGAATTGGTCAACCTCCATGTTTGAGATTAAAGATGTCAGATGCTTACAATATTTTAAAATCAGGGTCTCTAATGAACTCATGACTTTCCCTTAGAATTCAGTGCCTTTACCAGTTGACCTATACAAAATTCTTTAAAAAAAAAAGCGTACTTGTTTATTTTTAGTTTTCTATTTTTAACTTTTTGTCAGTGATTAGGAACCTTCTTTGTTTAGCTTTCAAAATTGATTTTGAAACTGTGGCCGTTTTAGAACACTAAACAATTTTTGGTGACTAGTTTTTAGTTTCTGGATAGAAAGTAGGTAACAAAATAAAGAAAATCGTTAGTGGGCAAGTGTAATTCTTAATAACTTTTAGGCATAGGTCTAATTTGTCTTTAAATCTAAAAAAGTGTGTACTAGTGTTTTAAATTTGTAAGTTTTTGGAAGTGTTTAATACAACCTTACACTAGGTCCCAACCTCATAAACTTTTGAACATTGGAAATATTAAAAAGTGTCTAATAGGTATTTAAATTTTTTAAAGATGTTAGGTGATTAGATACAAAATTAAAAGTTCGAGAACCTGTCAGACACTTTTTACAGTTTAAGAAGATGTTAAGGATCGATTAGATACAAAATTTAAAGTTCGGGGACCTATCAGACATTTTTACAGTTTAAGAACCTATTATTCGCAAAATTGAAAGTTTAGGTTCCTTTTAGACTTTTTAAGTTTAAACACTTCAATGTTTAATCCTGCCGGGCAAGTTTATTTATTTATTTTTTTTCCTTCTTTTGTAAGATGAGAAGCTGCCCCATTCCACCCTTTTAGCAACAATATAGCATTAGGATACAAAATATTAGAACAGTCAAAGCATTCATTTATACCTAATAGCTTTCTTTCCTACACGTAGCGATTCTTCAGGTACCATTATCATCTTTAAGGTATTTATATTATAGCATTTCACTTGTTAGGATGAGATAAAACTGGATGGATAGTCGAAACAGGCATAGTTAGATGAAGTTTGGTTCACTTGGGCCACGATTGTGACTTAGAGTTTGTTAGAGTTTGTTGGAATGATATTTTAAGTGCATGAAAAATTTTGAAGTCTAAAAAGAGTGTTTTCAAGCACTTAAAAAGTTATTCCAAACCGACCTTTATGGGTTGGGGGAAGAGAATATTATTGTAGAAATTAGATTTTCATCCTCCAAGAAATCTACACAATCAATAGAATTTAATCTTCAATTCTCCAAAGCAAACTATTAAAATGTGGATTAAGAAAGTATAGAACATATGGCATAGTTTATCATTAGCACCAATTTGGTATTTTATTTGTATGGTGAATTCATGACTTAGTTAGTAGCAAGCTATGGTTCTTTTTTTAGTTCCACAATGTATAGAGGCGTAGATTCGAATTTTTGACATTTTGATCGAGTGTATATATCTTAGTCAATTGAGCTATACTCAAGTTAACTATAGTGTTCTTTGTCTTAAAAGATGACTCTCTTCGGGCATCTATGTCGAAGGTGTTTCAAATTTAGTCCTTTCTTTTAGTTTTGTTCTAAAGGACATCTAAAACATCTCCCTCTTTTTGACTGTGGATAATTTGGTTCTGATTTGCAGCTGTTTTATGCGGAGTATTTGCTGATACCGTTTGTGAGGTGAGTGGATGAAGAAAAATGTGATTAGTTAGAGAGTCGGAGTATATGATGGAAGTAGCGTTGTACAAAATTATAGATGGATTTGTATTATTAGTTTTGTGCTGAAATATTCTTCTCTCAAATTCATTTCCTTTGTTTACTTTAGCTTGCGCTAGCTTTACCTAGAAATATGATAGATAGTGACGTACTAATATGGTCGAGAAAGTCAACCATATGCAACATGTTTCATGACTAATGAGACATTTTTCATGGCTATAGTTTGAGCTCTACTTTTCATTTTTGAGTAGAGTTTGATGTATAATATTTTCTACACACAATTCACACATGCATGCGTGAACCTACTTGACAGGCTCGTTAACATACTTCTAGGCTTAATTATGGACTAATGCATGCTCACAAAAACTCATGAAATAGAAATGGGCATGGGCATGGGCATGGGCATGTATAATGTTGTGGTCTACACGTTTGTATATAACATATTGGAGAAGTAATATATGTCTGTGTTACATTCAAGATGCATGAGGTCTCATATTAAGAATCATGGTTTAATGATGCACGTAATGCTTCCTTACTTATCATGACATCAATTTCCTACGAGATGTACATATATATTTGTGATATTCATTTTTATCTATCATGCATGGTGCATCATAATGTCTCTTGGGGTATAAGGTAATTGTATTAACGTACCGATCAACAAATAGGAAGTACATCCATCACAATAATTCACTAGAATATCATGTCATAAATAATAACACGTAGAAAGACGGTATGTTAAGTGTTATTCCAACATTAAGTTCACTTGCAATTTTAGGTTTAACTTTGGACTCCTAAAATTAAACTTAGAGCCTATCTTTAAGCCCACGTCACTTAATTATCTTAAAATCAATTTTAAACTGTACTTAAAATCAATTTTAAACTGTACGAAACATTCTAAATTGTCCAAACAATTGCTATATTAACCATTTTCGGGCCTAAATTGGGTAAAAAAAATGCTTCCAAAATGGCTAAAAAATGTCGAGTTGAGCCAATCGAGCCGAGAAAGCTAACTAAAGATTCTTCTTTTTCAATTCGACTATAACATAAATACTTCAAAAGTTAAACATAATAGATCTATTTTTAACAAACATGTAACCAAATACACATCCTTAAGTTAAAATCACTTACCATGGGTTGACGTACTTATCCACAAGAGTCAGGTAAATAATAAAATGCTTAAAGGGGTAAGTTAAAGTTACGAGGGTCACATACCTAAGATTTAATATTCTATTAGTTATTTTGCAACTAAATATAGTAATGTCATACCGTTGTTTCATTTGAAAAGTAGAGGTACGTGTAAGCTGACCCGAACACGTACATAAAATATATAAATTAAAATAACTTTAATGAAAAGAATTGAATAAAATACTTTTGAAAAAAGATGTTGGGAACTAGATGCCAAAGGCACCTTTACTCAACCCATTTTTGCTTAGCATAAACATTGTATTTCCTTTCCTTTTCCCTTTGTCTTTTTCTTTTAAAAAAAAGATAATATCCATATTCTTCAAAACAAAAATTCTAAAGTATAATTAAAATATATATATATATATATATATATATATATATATATATATATATATATATATATTTCTCAATCATAATGTCTCCAAAGTTAAACTTATTCTTTTAAACGTGAATTATTTTATTTATATATTTTAATTTTTGATTTTGAATGCTAAAAGAAGTTGCAAGCGAGAAGATTAGAGGGAGAGAAGAAGAGACGGGAAAATATAGGGTAAGTAATTTTATTGTTTGAATGCTTTAAGGTTAGTTTAGATGATTGATTGATACATGTTAAATTATGTGCTTTCCTGAAACGATAAGCTATGATATGATTGTTGATGAGAACGTTTTATACATGAATTTTTTGTGTTGCATAATGTTTAAGAACTAATGTTTTCGAGATGTTGGACTTCATGCATGTGTGTGATCATTATAATCATGAAACATCTATATGCTTTTTCTTTGATTTTATGCTCGTTAAAGGGTCCTAAATGCATGAACGTGATACATACAGGGTCAGTGTGTATGAAAATGATGTGTACTAACGATGTTGTATGAAAGTGATACATATCTCAGGTATAAAAAAGGAATTGCAATCCAAAACGAGGTTTTAGGCCATGATAGTCATGTTTGCATGTATATGCATTTTTCAATTCGAGTTCACTTGCTAAATATTCTTGTACTGAACTTTTTTCAATTTTTTTTTTCGAAAAATTTGAGTAAAGAAACATGGTATTTACGGTAAAAATATTAGTATTATTAATGAAATTTTTCAAATTCAACTGTACTTTTCAAATATTTTTAAAATAAAATATTGACGGTTTCACAGTTCTCCAATAGTAAAATATATTTTAACTTCTTTGAAAGTATAAAAGCTATTTTTTAAAGATTTTTTTTAAAAAGTTAAATGGTATATTTTTATTAATTTAGCCAATCAAATATTATCGGTTTCATTACTATTTTTTTTTTGAACCTTTTAAAATTTAAAAGTATTTTTTTTTTTAAATTAAAGATATATTTTTTTAGACAAAACAAAACAAAACAAAATAAAATTGAAATAAATAAAATAAAGAGGAAAACCTAACGATCTTTCATTTTCCTTTCCCTCTCACGTGCGCAACGCCACCTTTTTTTTCTTCTTCGCGCCGTCGTGTTCTCCGTTTCAGCAGCTGAGTGTGCCCGCCTCATCTCTCCCGTCCAGCGCTACCGCCGCCGTCTTCTTTCTTCCGCTCGTGCCGCCGCGGCCTCCGTCCAACGGTATTGCACTGGTTTTCTACTCTCTCGGTATTGCTATTGTTCTACCAATCTCCATCTGTGGCTTTCTTCTCATTTAAAAACAAATTAGGATTTGTATATTGAATACGTTGTTTGATTTTTTTGTTCGTCTGAATAACAACAGCTGAAATGCAACGCAAATACAATAATAATAACAAAAGAAACGGCTGGCAAATTGCGACTCAGTTTGTGTTGGCTGTACCGCCATTTTCTTTTAATTGTTGCATTATTGTTCGTCTCGTCTCTGCTGAAAGTTTCCACTGTTTCTGCGACCATGAATTGAAAATTGAACCGTATTTGTATTGGATATTTGTGGATTATAAATGGGAGAAGACAATGAGTTTTTTGAAAACTGAAATTCTATCCTTCAAATTAATCAGTTTAATAACCTTAACCAATGATACATTGAATTTATAAAAATGAGAATGGTTTATATGCTTTGTATTTCATGTTATTCATTTAAAAGTTATAGATAGGCCAACATGAGTGTAGTATAGACAAAATTCAAGAGATTCACTCGAGAGGAAGGATTTTTTAGATTCAAAATCAAAAGTTTGAAGTCTTATAGTTTGGAGCCTTATGAATTGTGAAATAAAAATTTTATTTTTATTTTTTTGTCTTNATATATATATATATATATATATATATATATATATATATATATATATATATATATTTAAAAATTCAATAATGTACGTAACACTAGATGAAAGTGGAGGTTTAAACTACCAACGTCAATATGATTCAATAGTAATTTTGAAAGTGAGTATAACTCAACGCTAATTGACGTGTACCACAAAAGGTCAGAGGTTTGAATCCTCCATCTCCAACATTGTTGAACTAAAAACAAAAAAGATTCATGTAGTAACGACATATACATTTTAGAGATTTTAGAGATTTTGATTGTTTGAAAATTGTAATTGACGTTTACTCTTTCACTTTAGGTCGAATGGCGGGTTCAACTGAAGGGTTGGGTTCTGCTTCTGCAACTGTGGATGCAGTAGCCGATTCTGCTCCAGGTTCTGAAGAAACTATTAGCAAGAAGTAAGCATTCGGTGAATTTTTTACATTGTTATGTTTTAAGCTTTTGTGTGGAAATGGATGTAAACTTATTTAAGGCTAAGTTTAGTCTTAATAAGTAGAGTTTTTCTGGGGTTCAATTTGATTGTTTTTCTATTTTCGTTTGAAATTCTATTGCTAGTTGGATAGTTTTTCGTCGGAATGATGACTTCTGGAGTCTTGGGGTTGAACTTTGAAATGTTTTCAGTGCACGCAAGAAGGAATTAAAGCTGAAGCAGAAGGAAGAGGAAAGGAGGCGTAAGGAGGAACTCAAGGAGAAAGCCAAACAGGTACTAGATGTCCACCTAAAGATTTGAGCGTGTGTTTAATGCATTAATTAAGAACAGAGCATGGTGAAATAATTATTCACAGGAAATAGAAATCCATGTCGATTGAGATAACCAAATATGATATTTCCCGTTGGCAATCTGTTTAACGACAATGTTTATCTGAAAAGAAATGAGTTGTGAGATGGTTAGATATCTTGCTATATTTTTAACTGCCACGACCGAAAGTTATTTGTGACTGAAATGTACTTATGATGTACCAGGAAGCATCCCAGAGTAAGAAATCTGTAGCAGTTGATGATGAAGAAATGGATCCCACGGTACAACTATAATGCTTTTTATTTTGACAAGTTCTGTTTAAGACCTTTAAGAACGGTTGTGAAACTGATTTATCTGCCTCAATTGTCTTGTTTTTCGCAGCAATATTTTGAAAATAGGCTGAAATATCTTGCATCTCAGAAGGCAGATGGTAAAAATCCATATCCTCACAAGTTTCAGGTTTCGATGTCTCTCCTCGAGTATATTGAGAAATATGGAATTTTAAACAATGGTGATCACCTTGAGGAAGTCTCGGAATCTCTTGCTGGTACTTGAACCAAAAACCATTTTCATGATTCTTTTTTTGTTGATTTCCAAATATCTTTTTTTGATCTTTTTTTTTTTGTCCCATTCAAGGGAGGATAATGAGCAAACGATCCTCCTCCTCGAAGTTGTTATTTTATGATCTTCATGGTTCTGGAGCTAAAATCCAAGTTATGGCTGATGCACGGTATGGAACTATTCTGTATCTGTCTGCACTATTTTAGTTCTAATTGTGAATATTATACTTTATGGTACTTTGGCCACTGTACTTGAACTCCAATTAATGGCTACATTTTTATTTATGTTAAAAGAAAATTTTCAACGTTCTTTTTTAATTTCTGATCCTTTTTTCTTAATGAACTTCATAGTAACTTTTATTTTTTCTTAAAAACAAACTGTTTCATCATATAAGCTACGCGTCTTTTCATGTCTCACTTTTCTTTCTCTGAGAGAATTTCCATTTTTCCACTTTCACGTATACGTTATTTTTTTTATGCTGTCAGTTCTTACCTGCACAATTTTGCTTCATTTATCTCACTTCTGTTTTCATTTTCCATCAATCTCCATAAGAATCATAGATGGTAATAACCTCGTGCTTTTGCATTAATGATTTAAGGCTCATATAAGAATTTTGTTGGAGAATTTGGAATTACGTAGATCCTGGCAAAACCACCTATTATACCCTATCATTTATGTGTCTTGAAGTGCATATGCATCAAAGCTGTTGTCATGTCTTATTTTGTGTTTTATTCCATTGAGACTTGGTTCCTATTTTGTTTTTCAATTCTATGCAAAGGCTATAACATTTCCATTTTAATGATGCAGTGTCTCAGAGCTCGATGAAGCTGAATTTGCAAGGTTACATGCCAGTGTGAAGCGTGGGGATATTGTTGGCGTCACTGGGTTTCCAGGTTGGGCTGCAAGAATTGCCTAGGCTCTTTCCATTTACTAGTATTTTCTCTTTATTTTTCAGAAGTCTAGTCTATGGTGTTTGTTCCACAATTGTCCTTTTCCCTTTCTGGTCCCTTCTGTGTGTTATCATGGCTTGATATATTCCTTGCATAGTTAAGGAAAGAGAGAGGAATTTGCAACATTGAGTTTTTATTCAGTTTTGTTTGATGTCTTTTGACCGAGCAAATTGGAGGAAATCCTTGACGGAGGAAAAAAGCCGAAGAAAAATGTTGGAAGAAGAAAATAACAGAAAAACACAAGAGAGAGAAGACGTATTGAGATTCTACTGAAGACCGGGGATTGGTTTCTCATTAGAGGCATATTTAAATAACAAATCTACGCTAAAAATGGCCCAAGTGGCCAACTAAACCTGCGCCACTTTCCTGTAAACATGGCCAGCTAAAAATATGCAATCCCATTGTACGTGTGTGCGTCAATTCAGATTGACTAAAAACAAGAATCAACTAACTAATTTTAAGGAAAATGTGAATAACCTAAATAAAGGAAAATTGTAGGCTTTTATCTAACATTGTTTCAGTTGTAGTGGGTGTGCATGTTAAAACTGTTGTCCGTCACATCCCCTGCGAGAAATCCTAATAGCAAGCCTTTTATAATTCAATGCCGCTGAAAAACCCATGACTTTGCATTTTCTTCCTTGAGCTCTTTTGTGTTTCTGTTACATGACATTTATCAACATGTTCCATTTTTGCAGGAAAAACAAAAAGGGGAGAACTCAGTATTTTTCCAAAATCATTCATTGTCCTATCTCACTGTCTGCATATGATGCCAAAGCAGAAGGCGGCTTCTGGTTCTGAGAATGCAAATTTGAAGGTAAATAAAACTAGTTTCTCTATCAAGGTTGTTTAGATGAGCCCTCATTATGTTCTCATATATCTGCAGAAAAATGACGCATGGGCCCCAGGTTGTACCAGGAATCCTGAAACCTATATTTTAAAGGATCAGGTATCTATTCCTTTTGTGCCTCTCACTTTCTTTTGTATACTCACCGGATTATCTGTTTCACTTTCTTGTCTAAAGGGCTACAAAAAACCTCACCAATTGGTTGCTAGAAAGTATGCACATGCTAGGTTAGTTATTATGCCCACTAGTAATTGCTGTATCTATGGACAAAAGAAAAATATTGGCATATCAGTTGAAGTAAAGATAGAAAACTTCATTCTAAGAAATAGAGTAAACTACAAGCGGAATTTGAGCTTTAGGTTGTTTGCGATGTGTGTCTAGCACATGGTGTCTTTTTTTCTATATTCTTTGTACATCGTTAATCAAGTTTATATGTTAATAACAAAATACCCTTACTTCAAGAGGTTCCATTAAAATGCATTGTTTGTGTTCAACTTGTATTAGTCAAAGAACATCTTGATCTTCCTGATTCATGTATTATCTCCTGAACTAAGACCAATAGCTGTTTGACTCTATCTGTGTTCCTTGGTTTGTTGAATTTTCATCTCTGATTATCATTCCAAGACTTACTCTTGGAAATATTATGGTATAATATGCTCAATTTCCTTATTCCAGGAAACTCGTTATCGTCAACGATATCTGGATTTGATGTTAAATTTGGAAGTGAGGCAAATATTCAAAACCAGAGCTAAAGTAATCCAATATGTTAGGAAGTTTCTTGACGATCTTGACTTCTTGGAGGTATGTATACTATTGATCATTGCAATTTATGATTTTGGATGGAATGCACCTGTAATTTATTTCTCTATCTTTTTCTTAATGTCTTAACCCTTAGGTTGAGACACCAATGATGAACATGATTGCTGGAGGAGCAGCTGCCCGTCCATTTGTGACCTTCCACAATGATCTCAACATGAAATTGTTTATGCGCATTGCACCTGAACTTTATCTTAAGCAGTTAGTTGTTGGTGGATTGGACCGTGTATATGAGATAGGGAAACAATTTAGAAATGAGGGTATCGATTTGACTCATAATCCCGAGTTCACCACCTGCGAGTTCTACATGGCATTTGCAGACTACTATGATTTGATGGAACTCACTGAGAAAATGCTAAGTGGTAATGCTAAAACTTCGGACTTGAGCCCCTTTTTGTAGTTTGACTCCTCTGCTGTGAGTTTCTTTTAATTGTATCTTTTCATTTCTTCTCAATGAAAGTTGGTGTATCATAAGAAGTGTTAAAACTACGGATGTTGCATGTTAACTCCTTTGAATTCTCCATCATCGCCTTTCCCAGTTTCCATCTTTATCAACTTGTATCTCTACTCTGACACGGTTGCGACTGAAATAGGAATGGTGAAGGAGCTTACAGGTGGCTATAAAGTAAAATATCATTCAAATGGGCTTGACAATGATCCGATTGAGATTGACTTCACTCCCCCTTTCAGGTCTGTTTGCAATAATTTTGTTTAGCCCATGTATGAATTGAACTGTGCTGACCAGAATCTTATTTGGGATTATCTTGAATATGTTTAATGTACTGCAGGAGGATTGACATGATAGAGGAATTAGAAAAAATGGCAAATCTTAATATACCCAAGAACTTGGCCAGTGATGAAGCTAATAAATATCTTAGAGAGGCATGCCTGAAGTTTGAAATCAAATGTCCTCCACCTGAAACAACTGCTCGCTTGCTGGATAAAGTAATTCTCTTAATCATATTATCTTATCTTTAGAAACTAATCTTGTTTAGATAAGATATCATATGACATGAGGAACAGGAAATATACGAGAAGAGAATCTTACTTCTGGAAAATTTACACTAATACATCTTTTACAACAGTATTAAAGTAAATTTTTTGGCAGCTTGTGGGACATTTCCTAGAAGAAACGTGCGTGAATCCTGCTTTTATCATCAATCATCCCGAGATTATGAGTCCTTTGGCAAAGTGGCATAGAGCAAGACCTAGTCTAACTGAACGCTTTGAATTGTTCATCAACAAACATGAAGTAAGCTACCAAAACTCAACAATAATTAGTTTTCTGTTCTTACTTGATCAGACATGTGTCTGTATGTGTGCATGCCTTTGTGCTTCTGCTGTTAACATTTAATGGCTATTCAGGTATGTAATGCGTACACTGAATTGAATGATCCTGTTGTACAACGTCAGCGGTTTGCTGAACAACTCAAGGTATCCTGTAGTAAATACACAAATACAGTAGAGTTAAAACCCTAAAACATAAATGATGATTTGTGGAATGGATTGATGATTTGTTGGGTTTTATATTACTTGATTTCTTTAACAGGATCGACAGTCGGGTGATGATGAAGCAATGGCTTTGGATGAAACATTTTGTACGTCTCTTGATTATGGATTGCCTCCTACTGGTGGCTGGGGAATGGGCATTGACCGGCTAGCTATGTTGTTAACGGATTCGCAGAACATCAAGGTTTGTGTTTCACCCCTGTTTTCTTCTGGTGATGCATACTCGTGAAATCTTTTTTTCTCATGCTGTTCTTTTTGTGAAAACAGGAGGTTCTTCTCTTCCCAGCCATGAAGCCTCAAGATGAACCACCAGCTCCCAAAGGTGCATACTATATAATTCCTTGTCTCTAGCTATTAACTTATTTTGGGTGTCATTACTGACAATGCCTTACCTATTTAGAAACAGAACCTGTTTAATTTTGTTATTTCGAAAACACCCCATTTTTGTTTCTTGATTTTCATAGTGCTCAGGCGCAACTTTTATTTAGATTTTCAGGGGGAAAATGGATGGTTTGCTAATCCTAAAGTTGTTCAAAATGAACTTATTGTTTGTTTTTCGAGTACTAGACTGCATTTGCACCAAAGCCTGAAGAAGAGGATCTTAATCCCTCTTTTTGCGCTTTCTTACGAGAGCTTTTGATGGTAATGCCTTCCATTTATTTTCCTCCCTTTTTCAGCATCTGCAGGAGTATAGGGATTACAACATGAGGGAAAACCAAGAGGTGCGTTTGCCATCATGCATTTATTTTATTATGTTAAAAATTTTGGTCCACATTTTTCAGCTCCCCCGTGTCGAAGCATTTTTTTTTTTGGAGCTTATATGGTTATCTTTTATAAACTGATTGTGAATGCATAAGTGTCTAATTTTACGTCCCAAGTTCTTTCAAAATATTCATCTATGTACATTACTCTTATTAGCTTTCTTACTATGCAATCCAACTTAGAAGAATGGAAGTAGAAACGTTGCGAATGAAGTGAGATATTGGGCTGAATTTCTGAACTCATTTGAGAAATCTGGGCTGATTATATTCTTCTTTCATACGATTTGGATCAGAATTCTCTTTAACTCATGGTGGAAGGCTCTGAACTGAACATTATCTCCAAGATCTTCTCAACATGCATGCACAGTAATAACTCACTCATGTATGGACAGAATTCACCCTGATAAGGCCGAGTGGTTTTTCTATTTAGAAGTAGTCATAAAAAATTTAATGAACACCAGATATTAACCATGTAAATTAGTCCAGTTCAGTCATTCTACAACACTGAAAATCTCCTAGTTCTGTAGTTCAATATTTCACAAGAATGGAAAGGAGAATGGTTGCTATCTCAAAGAGGGTGAAATTAAGGGTTCTAAAAAAATGGTGAGTTGGAACAAACTGAATCAACTGGGTTGGTTCGGTTATTCCCGAAACATTGACCATCTCGGTTTGTTTCTTTATTGAGAAATAACACGTGGCTTGGACACGTGTGGAATATCTTACTCATGGTGATTGCAACATAAACTTAACTGTGGGTGTAATTCGATATACTTTTTCAAGTTTTAGATTTAAATCGATGAAATAGTAAGTTCATCGATTCTTTCTCAGGCAACAAAATGAATGGAGTAGGTGGAATAATGCCCACTTCTTTCTTCCCCTGATTAGACATCTCATCATCTCCCTCTTAAGAAACTTCGTCGCTTTTTCATTCCTCATGGCTATTGTAGTTTGTCTTGGTCATACGTGTTGCTCATTGTTCCTCACAGCTAACAGAATCCAGCGTCCAAGCTTCATAGCTCACCAATCTAATGTCCCTCCCATCACTCCCTCATCCCTCATTTTACCCTCTCATTTCGGCCCTCAGAGTACAGGTCGAGTTTTGATCATGACCCAAGCTAGTATGCCCAAGATATTATTTGGGCTTAGGTCAAGCCCATTGGATCAAAGTTTGGATCATCAAGCTCATGCAAGATTTGAGTTGGCCCAGACTAGTCCATCAAATATGGTGTAGATAGCAATACAAATTCCATTCTAAAAAAATGGTCAAGAGAAAATCTGAAATTTAGCCACTATGAAATTAGGAGTGGCTTTGCCTATATTTTTTCCATATTTACCCCTGAAATCCTCAACCACACCCTAAATTTCAACCCTCGAATCTTGTTCACATATTTTGAATTTATCTTTTTTCATTTCAATTCTTTTGTGATCTTATCTCACTTCCAGATATATATCTTTTTTGTGATCTTATCTCATTTCAAATGTGGCCAGGACTCACATTTGAAGAACTTAACATACAACTTATTGGCTCTTAGAGTTGTCAACAACCTTCTTAAGATACATGAGTAAACTAAAATATCGTCGATGAACACAATTGTAAACGTTTTTAGAACTCTTTGAGCACTTTACTCATCAAATCCATAAAGACTAAAGCATTAGTCTGTCCAAAAAATGTTACTCTAAACTGGTAATGCCCAAATTTAAAAATTTGTTTTAAGGAATGTTGCGCTCCCTTATCATCAATTAATAATAGTCTAACCGAAGGTTGATCTTAGAACATAACTTCCTCATTAAACAAGTCATCAATTTGCAACAAAGAGTATTTGTTTTCTATAGTCATTGTATTTTGTTTCTGGTAGTCTATGCACAGGCATATAGACTCATCATTCCTCTTTACAAATAGAACACTTGGGCGTATGAAGCCCTTATGTAAGAGTTTTTGAATATGCAATTTCAACTCTTTGAGTTCTATTGAGACCACTTGTATAGATCCCTAAAGATAGGTTGTCCCTAGCTCAAGCTTAGTGTTAAACTTGACATATCGCTCTCTAAGGATCACCTCCATTCACAAACTCCCTCAAATCTTCTTGTGCTCTATCATTGATCAACTTTGCCAACTAAAGGAAAAGGACATTGCTCTTAGGCATATGTGCTACTACAAACCCTCGAATGTCAGCTTTCAAGCCCATAACAAATCGTTTGACTTTCTTTGCCACTGTATCTACTAGTTCTATGCTAAATTGAGACAAACTCTCTCGTACTCATTGACAATCCTGTTCTCCTGTCGGAGTTGCAGAAACTTTAACTGTCTCATAAACTACGCCATCGGTGTAATGTATTCTTGAGAAATGTTTTCTTAAACTATGTCCAAGTGATTGACCCGTTATAGACATTAATAGACCTTGAGCAAAACTGCCACCAAAGTCGTTCATCCTCACGTAACATAAAGGTTGCACATCCTACTTGATGGTCCTTTACGGCGGAATTTTTTCTACGTCGCAAACAACCATAATTAAACTACTACCGAGTCTCGAGATAACCCTTCAGTTTGAGGTCACACCCCTTAAAGTATCTCAGCTACCTCCCCTCCTAAGTTGTGCCCCTGTATCTTGGGTTTAGGCTACCAGCCCAACAATAGCTACATGCACTAGAAATTGCAAAGCTTCTATAATCGTCATCCTCGAGATGTCTGGGTTCATTTTGGCAGGCTGCTCCTAAGATGGAGCCCCCACTGCTGGGTTTGGATTCAGGCTAGCAGGTTGATCCTGGGATGGAGCCTCGACTGTTGGGTTTGTCCTAGCCCTTGGAAGCCTACCTCGCTTCCCCTGCCTTTCTCTCCCTCTACTGCGTGGTCGCATGCTGATTTCTACAAGTTTTTAGGTTAGTTTCTTAGTTTGATATCTTATCTATGAAAGTACTATATATATCTATATATATATATATATATATATATATTTTAAGATTTCTTACCTTAGCTTGAAATTTTCACGAAGTTTTTTTATTTTAGATTTAATCTTGAAATTCAAATAAACGAAACAAAGTTACTGTGAGATTTTACAATGGTTGGAAAGGGGAACGAAATATTTCTTATAGGGGTGTGGAAAACCTCTCTTTAGTCAACATGTTTTAAAAACCTTGAGGGGAAGCCTGAATGGGAAAGCCCAAAGAGGACAATATCTGCTAGCCGTGGGCTTGGACTATTACAAATGGTATCAGAGCCAGACACCGAATGGTGTGCTAGTGAGAACGCTGGCCCCCAGGAGGGTGGATCGTAAAGTCCCACTTCGGTTGGAGAGGGGAAGAAAGTATTCATTATAAAGGTGTGGAAACCTCTCCGTAACATACACATTTTAAACCCAATAGGGGTGGATTGTAAGATCCCATTTCGGCCTTATAAATGTGTGAAAACCTTTCACTAGCAGACACGTTTTAAAAACCTTGAGGGAAAACTCGAAAGGGAAAGCCCAAAGAGGACAATATCTGCTAGCGGTGGACTTGAGCTATTACAAACGGTATCAGAGTCAAACACCGAATGGTGTGCTTGCAAGAACGCTGGCTCCCAGGGGGTGGATTGTGAAATCCCACACCGACCTTATAAAAGTGTGGAAATCTCTCACTAGCAGACACGCTTTAAAACCTTGAGGGGAAGCCCAAAAGGAAAAACTCAAATAAAACAATATCAATATCTTTGGGCAATGGCCTGGATAAGATGTATAAACATAAAACTAAATAAAATAAAAAATCCAACCTTTAATTTGACAAGACACATATATAACAACTAAAGTAAAATCTGAAAACAAAATAGACAAAATAAGATTTGAGTTTTTAGATGCACTATCTCTATAACCAAATAGTATTGTTCTTATAAAACTTCTATTTCTTTCGGCTCATTGTTGTGCTGCTGTTTGATCTTCATGGCTTATAGCTTTGTCGCTCATTCATTCCTCATGGCTATTCCAGTTTGTTTTGGTCGCGTTTTTTATTGCTCTATTGTTCCTCACAGCTCACGTTCTTGTGTCTTATTTCAGCCTCATTCAGATGGCTCGACTCTAAGGTTAGTACACAAGGCCCAAGTTAGCATGAATAATAAGAGTGATAGTTGAAGCAAGCATATGGACATCAAATATCTAGCCATAAGAGAATGAGTTAAAGACGAGAAATTTTTCATTCAACACATTAGCACCAAGTTCTCTTAAATGCTCTTGCATACGCTACTCAGGATAGTGTTGTCAATAGAACACAATCTTTAAGTAATGTCAATAGTGTTCGTTCTCTCGTGATAGACATGCCATGTGAAATATTTGACTATTTGAGAGATTTTCGTAAATGGAAGTGATGTGAGTAAAGTGGGGTTGATGGAATGAAAATGTAATGACTCTTACTCAGGATTCAACACTTGATGACGCTAACATTCTCTTGCATCCCTTTTGATTGTCACATTACTTGCTCACTTCTAAGAGTGAAGACTGTCTCTATAGACTAACACGAGTTCTTCTAGCATGTTTCGTCCTCTCTCACATGCATCGTACAAAAATTTTTAGGAGGTCACCCAACATAGAACTGCCAAAAGCAAAGTATAGTTTTAGGCATTTCTTAGCCATCATATTCTCAGGATCGTTCTCTTACGGACGTGGTCTCAGTTCATTTATATTCTCATCTTTTACTCTGGTATCACAGAAAACCATTTGGAAGATAAAAGGAAGTATAGAAACAAGTCCTAAAGGGACCTAAGATGAGGGTAAAGTTAACGAGAAGAAAAAACAAGAGATTTCAACAAACTTCTAGCAAAACTGAAATGGTAAGGAAACTTAGAAGAACCGAGAATAGAGGCTATATAAGCAAAGTCAAAGGAAGATCGATAAAGACGAGAGAACAAATGATTAAGTGGTTGTTTCTCCTCCGATTATCTTTCAAAATATAAATCATCGACCCATTTTCACTACAGAACCTGAAGAAGCTAGAGAACGAGTTTCTAAAAGTAACCTTTCATCTTACTTATTGGGAAGAGAACCATTGTAAGCCACAAAGCATTGATTTTTGAAAGGGAATGGGCACACCCATTTTGTAAGAAGGCCTCATTTCAATTTCAAATTATGTATATATGAAGGTCATAGTGTGATTGATAGGCATAAATAGAATCTCCCACCTCAAATGGGACCCTCCACCCTCTTTGGATGCCCTTCCCACTACTACACCCTAATGAGCTTTTCCACCCTACAAAACATGTAGCAAGGAATCTTGAATAATGACATTATATAAGTCAAAATCCCACTCAAATTCAATTAGATTCCCATTCACAAAACTATTTGTTCGGACCCTAAACTTTTAATTTTACCAGTGACTCGTTCAACATTTTTCGAAATTACCAACCTACTTGACACGATATCAAGAATCTGTCCGAAAAATATTTTTACAGTGAGCTATTAGAACACAAAAAGTCGCCTAAGAACTTATTAGACTCCTCAAAGTTCGAGAACTAAATAGATACAAATTTGAAAAAAAAAATGAGAAGCTCGAATGGTTTACAATTAATACCTACAAGGTTTTCGTTCCCGTGAATCTTAAGCTAGAAAAGGAAAGGTAAATGTTCTAAAAGATAAAAACAAATCTCTCACACGTGTTAAACCATTTTTTTCTTTTTTCTTTTTTTCTTTTATCTATTTTAATTAATATAATATTATTATTTAACTAACATATTTTATTTTAATGATTTTAAAAAAATTATTTAAAAAATAGAAGAAAGAAATCAATTTGATTTTGGTTTCTGTTGACGCCATGTTTCTTAATTATTTATCAATTTTTCATATGGTAATTAATAAATCATTGTTCTATTTTCTTGTGCAAGTAGGAGAGGAATTACAATTAATTTTTTTTATTTTTTATTTTTGGTTAGTTATAATAATTAAAATTATAAAATAATGTTCGAGTAAGATAAGAAGTCAATCACAAATAGAACTCTAAATTAATAATAGTCTACGTTAATATCAAAACGCTCGTATCATTTATAAAGGTGTACCCTTTTCTTTTTACTTTTTTTTTTTCTATATTAGTTCCATATGATATGTTCGATGACCTATTGATTAAAGGAAATTTGGATATCGGGACTGGGTCGTATGAGACGAGAGCAAAGATATACGCATGAAAATTTTTACGAGCAAACTTCACTACAAATGATTTTTTTTTTTTTTTTCACATTTTTTAATGTTATCCAAAAAAAAAAAAAACATAAAACATAAAACAAAAGTCAAAGGTCAAAAGGAGCTAAGTCATAAGACAAAATAACACTCAAATTTCAACAAAAGCAACTCTCAATGGAAGTAAATTTCAAATTAAAAAAGAAAAGAAAAGAAAAATTGTCTGAGGTTGAGAAAGTGGGTACTTTACTCCATTGCAAAAATGAGGTTATTAACTTATAAGAATGGCTCCTTTACATCTGGATCTGCTCCGACCCACCGCTTGTAGATATTGTCTTTTTTAGGCTTTCCGTTTCAGGCTTCTCCTCAAGGTTTTTAAAACCCGTCTACTAGGGAAATATTTCCACACCCATGTAAAGAGTGTTCAACAATCCACCCCCTTCAAGGCCTAGCATCTTTCTTAGCACTCGTTCCTTTCTCCAATCAATGTGGGACCCCTACCAATTCCACCTCCCTTCGGAGCCCAACGTCCTTACTGGCATGTCGCCTCATATCTACCCCCTTCAGGGAACAACCTCCTCACTGTCACATCACCCGGTGTTTTGACTCTAATACCATTTGTAACGACTCAGGCCCACTGCTAGCAAATATTGTCCTCTTTGGGCTTTCCCTTTCGGGCTTCCCCTCAAGGTTGTTAAAACGTGTCTACTAGGGAAATGTTTCCATGCCCCAACCAATGTGGGATCTAACAGGATCACTGGACGTAGTGCCAACAAGGACGTTGGCTCCCAAGAAAGGTGAATTCAGATTGTGAGATCCCGCATTGGTTGGAGAGGGAAACGAAACATTTTTTTATAAGAGTGTAGAATCTTTTCTTAACATACGCGTTTTAAAATCGTGAGATTGACAGTGATACGAAAGAGGCCCAGACGAACAATATCTCTTAATGATAGGTTTGAGTTGTTAGATGAGTAACGGATCAGTCAATTTTGTTAACCCACTTACCCATTTATCAAAAGCAAATCAAAATCGAACTTGAATTCCACCAATGACTTCCAAACATGACGATCTTCAACCCTTTTGGTATCAATTTCTTTGCACATTGTCGCATTTGTTTATGTTCCTCTCCTTTTTTTTTGCCTTATTCAAATTGTTATATCATTAAAGTAATGAATTTAAGGTATTGATTAGGTCACCATATGTTTGTTTTTTTTGCCCAAATGAATCTCATGGCTTTGCCGTAGACGCTTTATTCACTTCCTATATTGCATCATCTCTCAATTCGTTGTTTTCCTCAATTAGACCTTTACCCGAGTATACGTGATGTGTCTTCATATTTAAATACGAATTATTAATGAATAAAATCGACCTAATTTTTGCACCTAATTTCATCTCGTGTTTTCTTTTTTCGCTTCTGTTAGGTGGAAAATCAAATAGATCTGGGTTTATGTTACAAAGGGAACGTGATTCGTTTTCACGTGTTTTTTTAAATTCTAATACTTTATTTCGTAAAGATTTTATATTTTGTTTTATTAATACTTTTCACCCATTTGAAAAAAAAAAAAAAAAAACTTATAAATTATTATTATTAGTATATATTTAAAAAAGGGCAAATATGTAAAAACTTATTTTTAATTATCTTACCTTTTAATATTGTAAAGATAAAAATAAATTAGATAAATCATAAAAGAATTATGTTTAAAAAGAATTTATAATTTTTATTATTAATAATTATTTCATCAGTCAATTATATATTCAATTATAGCACCGACAATTTTAAGTAATTAAATAAATATAAAAATAAATATTGTAAATGACGAGTAATTAATTAATTAATTGTTGTATTAAATAAATAAAATAAAATAAATTGTGAATTTATGTTTGAAAGGGTAGTAATGACTTTTGCACATCCCATTGAATGCTTCCAAGCTGGAAGTGGTGAAGTGGGAAATCTTATCACATGCCTTTGATAATCATTATGATGATCCTCTCTACCATCCTAGTCAATATTGCCCCAATTTCTTTATATATATATATAAATGATGAACGGATAAGGATTTGGCACCTGATATTCCCGACATTCTCGTGACATTTCCTGCGACATAGTTACGTTACTTCTTGTTTGTAAGAGTGAGAGTTTTATCTCTACAAACCAACACGAGTTCTTCCAACATGTTTTGTTATCACCCAATGTAGAATTGCTCAAAGCAGAACGTGCTTAACCATGTAGTTCTTATGATTGAGTCATCGAAAAGGAAAGTGCACATTGTTGGTATAGGTAGAGACTTTCAATTCTTTTAAACTTTTCTTAGTCATCCTATCTTCAAGATTGCTCTTGTTCGAATGTGGGTTCGGTTTATTCACATACCTGTAAATTAACGTTTTTCAAATAGAATCTAACAAGAGATGTAAAGTTATATACTTATGAAAGTTTAAGGTTTAAATTTGTAACGTCCCGAAAGGGGTAGATTGGGTGGGGGACCCACATTGATAGAAGAAAGTAACGAGTTCTAGTGAGGACGTTGGGTCTCGAAGCGAGGTGGATTGTGAGAATCTCACATTGGTTGGAGAGAAGAACAAAACACCCTTTATAAGGTGTGGAAACCTTTTTCTAGAAGGCTCGTTTTAAAAACCTTGAGTAGAAGCTCGGGAAAGCCCAAAGAAGACAATATCTGCTAGCAGCGGGCTCGAGACTTTTTTTTTTTTTTTTTTTTTTTGAGTCAAAGATGCATTTATTTATTAAAAGGGTAGGCATATTATTGAGCGAAGCATTTAGTTATTATATTTAAAAATAAAGAAAAAAAGTGTGTTAATAATTGAAGATTGCCAACTCAAAGTGGTGGAGTGTGTTGGGTGTGTTTGAAATCAATGCAAAATGAAGAACAAACTTCTTCACATGCTTTTGTGTCAATATTCCCATGCCGGTGCTTATTACAAAATTTCAATATTAGTTTTAAAATACGTATATCTTAACAAATTAAATTACTCGGGTTCCAAGTGCGGCACTTGAGTAAAAAACATGAATGAACCTAGAGCGGCTCCGAGGATAGGATGACTAATAAAGGCTTAAAATAATTGAAAGTCACCACCTATACCAATAAGATACACATTTCTCTTCAGTGACTCAATCATAAAAACTTTACAGTTAAACGTGGTTTGCTTTGAGTAATTTTATGTTGAGTAACCTCGGAATTTTCCTAGTATATATGTGAGTGAGGAGAAAGCATCCTGAAAGGACTCGTGTTGATCAGTGGGGATAATCTTCACTCTTAGAAGCGAGAAAGGACTCGTGTTGATCTGTGGGGATAATCTTCACTCTTAAAAGTTAGAAGTGAGCAATGTGATCATGTCACTAGAGATGCTTTAATCCGTTGTTCATTGGGTCGCTTTCACAATCAATTCTTAAAAACCGTCCAACAAACATGTTCCAAGAATTAGATATCCGTCTTTCAAAACAACAACCTAATAGAATTAAAAACCAAATTCATGGCAAATAATTGAAGAACATTCAAAATGGGTTAGGAGAAAGAATAAAGTGCAATTACAAAAAATGTTGAGACACTAAATAACAAAAATAAATAAATAAATAAAAATCTCCATTGATGATGGCCATTGAAAAGCTTGGTGCATGGTTCACTTTGTGTGGCCACGCAAGAGGACTTTTTGTGAAAAAGAAAGGCAAAAACCAAAAGAGCCGAAAGGCCAACCTTTGTTAGTGGAACTTATGTACCTTCCATATTATTCCTCTACACTTCAACCTCTCCATCTCATCCAAAGTACCCAACAAAGCTAACATTGCTAACCCTACACGGTTCGACATGACGATTTTCTGGGCAAACATCGATTATCTTTTTGATTTCATGTTGCAAAAGTGTTCGGTAATGAATACTGATGAGAGATGTTGACAATACGAACGTAAGCACTGTTGATTTGAGACTAGTTTAACAAGTTTCATACTGTAACAGCTCAAGCTCATCGCTAGCAGATATTATCTTTTTTGGGCTTTCCTTTTCGGACTTCCCTCAAGGTTTTTAAAACGCGTTTACTAGAGAGAGGTTTCCATACCCTTATAAAGAATGTTCGTTTTCTTCCCCAACCAATGTGGGATCTCACAATTGAGCAACTGTAACAACTCTAGATTTCCACGTACTTAGAGTCGCTACTAATGTCTCGTGCTCATCTATAATGCAGAAATATAACTCTTACATGAACATCTAGCGTAAACTTCGAAAAACGCTTAAAGGAATTTATTCTCTAGAAAACACAGTTATGGTCTTACATGTTTAAATACAAATTACTAAAAGAGAAAATAAAAGCAATACAAAATAATTTAAAACAATGAAAAACATAACAACCTATTCTAATAACCTAGAAATTTAAATATGAATCTACGTGTCACAGTCTCTGCTCGTGATGTTGCTGTCCTCCGTACAAGTGCGCCTTGCCTTTACCTGAAAAATGATGTAGCACACGGCATGAGTGTTTCGAAGAATACTTAGTAAGTGGCCCCATGAGATCTCACAACTAGCGTCATTAATTGTGAGATCCCACATCGGTTGGGGAGAAGAACGGAGCTTTCTTTATAAGAGTGTGGAAATCTCTCTCTCTACCCGACGTGTTTTAAAACATTGAGGGGAAGCCTAGAAAGAAAAAATTCAAAGAGGACAATATCTACAGTGAGCTTGAGCTGTTACACATACTTTTTCATTTTAATTCAAACCAAATTCATTGATATCGTGTTTTTTCGTGGCTCGTTTCAGAAGGACGGTTTTCCTTCTACGACAAATGATATCGACACTCTTGTGTGAGCAAGAGATAGTTACGGGGTCGGTTTTGGATTTGGGTGTCATATTATCTTCAAACAATCAAAGCTAAGAATCTCCATTATTAGGGGAGCAAAAGAGGGAAATTGTGGACAAAAGGAGGTGGAGAAGCTGGATTCTTTAGTGGGAATAATTTGCTTTGTTGTGTTTTTTAGAGAGTGTTTAGGTTTAGAGTGAGAAGAAATTAAAGGGCAAAGGAACATATTATGAAATGGATGGTTCCAAGTGCAAACGTACTCAATAGTGGATGCTCCAATGGTCCAATAACCTAAAAGAAAGATTGTGATTGTAGGACAACGTACAATTTGCTTGGATTTGCCTTCACCTCTTTTTACAAAGAGTTAGGACCATTATTCGGGCCAACTCCATTTCGAAAACGATGGCTCGTCTCCCGTCTCTCGTCTCACGAATTTTGACACTATGATCCAAAAGTTCAAGAAGTTCGAAGTTTGTAAACTTGAATTTCTATAGTTAACGTAAAAACAATGAAAACCCTAAATTCTGGGAGCTCTGAATGGTTGTTACATAATGTTTTTAATGTCTAGGGTTTAGTTATTTAGGATGAGAGGTTCGATTTGCCTTCTCCTCTTTCTACAAAGCGTTAGGACCATTATTTAGCCAACCCCATTTCGAAAACAATGAAAACCCTTATTTGTTGGGAGCTCTGGATGGTCGTTACAGAATGTTTCTAATGTCTAGGGTTTAGTGATTTAGGATGAGAGGTTTTTCGTATCCAACTCGGGTTGATAGGTTTTGTTTGGATTTACCTTCTCTTTCTACAAAGAGTTAGGACCATTATTTAGCCAACCCCATTTCGAAAACAATGGCCCGTCTCCCGTCTCACGAATTTTGACACTATGATCTAAAAGTTCGAAAAGTTTGAAGTTTGTAAACTTGAATTTCTGTCGTAAAAACAATGAAAACCCTAAATTCTGGGAGCTTTGGATAGTCGTTAAATAATGTTTTTAGTGTCTAGGGTTTAGTTATTTAGGATGATAGGTTTTTCGTATCCAACTCGGGTGGATAGGTTTTGTTTGGATTTGCCTTCTCCTCTTTCTACAAAGAGTTAGGACCATTATTTAGCCAACCCCATTTCAAGAACGATGACCCGTCTCCCGTCTCACGAATTTTGACGCTATGATCCAAAAGTTCGAGAAGTTCAAAGTTTGTAAATTTGAATATCTGTAGTTAACGTAAAAACAGTGAAAACCCTAAATTCTGAGAGCTCTGGATAGTCGTTAAAAAATGTCTTTAATGTCTAGGGTTTAGTTATTTCAGGAGAGAGCTTTCTCATTTCCAACTCGGGCTGATAGGTTTTGTTTCGTTTACAGATTCGAGAAATCCATATACTTAACAAATTTAGACTCGACTCGACTTTTATGTTCCAAATTCCATAAACGTCTCGTTCATAAACCAAACACTTTCTTATTGGAGTTTTCTTCTGAGGAATCAAACGTGAACTTTAGCGAAGTTGTATGCATGCTTGAATGGAGAATATATTTGTACGTTTTTGGAATGGTCAATTTACGCTGAAATAGACATAAAGCTCCGTTCTTTTATTTTCTAATTGAAAAATATATTCTTTTAGAGTAAAATTATATAAATAAATAAATAAATATGATTTAAAAAGTAAAAAAAAAAAAAAAANAAAAAAAAAAAAAAAAAAAAAAAAAAAAAAAGGAAAATTTGTTGCCATTGAAATAAAACCAAGAATTTTATTGGATGGCCACAAATGGGCTATTGACTATATTCTAAAGCCAATTTCAACCACATCTCTCAATAATATTCTTCTCAATTTTACCCTCCAAAAAATGTTCCTCTTTTTCTCTTTCTAACTCAAATAAAGTAGAAAGAGAGAGAGAAGGTGAGAGAATAAGCAAGGGTATAATGGTAATTTCACTAGAATTATAGAAATATTAATAAAGGTAGCTATAAAGACAATGTCCAAATTATTAAAGGAAAGTTGCTATTCAAATAATATATATGCTTCCATCAAAATGGCTTTCCTCCAAAAATAATAATAATAATAAAATAAATAAAAATCTTCCAACTTTAACCTCACTATCTTTTTCCTTTTTCTCTTTCGTGATTAAAGGGTACCCTTATTTATACACGACGTAAGGAAGTCGGTTCAAAAAGGACATCCCAATCTCGTTCATAAAGAACATAGTTCAAAAGTATCATGATCGGTTTTAAAAAAAAGGTAAGAACAAAACATTTTTTCGATTCATTTATGAAGATATCGGTGAACTGATTACGAAGAATCTGTTGACTATATTTTAATGGTTTATACGAACAAAGAGGAGGTGACTTCACTCATACTCTCAATTTGGTTTTTGCTCGGTCATCATCCCAATTAAAAAGGAGGAAAAAAAAAGAAATAAAAAGAAGAAGAAAGTTAGGTTATGACAACACAAAAGGTTGCACGTAGTATCTTTATATATATATATATATATATGTGTGTGTGTGTATGTGAGATCTCACATCGGTTGGAGAGGAGAACGAAGCATTCCTTACAAAGTGTTGTGGAAATCTCTTTCTAATAGACACGTTTTAAAACCGTGAGTCTGACGGTCATACGTAACAGAACAAATTGGACAATATCTGTTAGTGGTGGGTTTGGGCTGTTATAAAATATATATGTGAGATCCTACATCGGTTGGAGGGGGCACGAAGCATTCCTTATAAGGTTGTGAAAACTCTTTCTAATAGACTCGTTTTAAAACCGTGAGGCTGACGACTATATGTAACTGTAACGGCCCACACCCACCGTTAGCAGATATTGTTCTCTTTGGGTTTTCCCACTCGGGCTTCCCCTTAAGATTTTAAAATGTGTCTACCAGGGAAATGTTTCCACACCCTTATAAAGGGTATTTCGTTCTTCTCCCGAACCAATGTGGAATATTACAGTAACGAGCCAAAACGAACAATAATTTCAACTTTTATCTTTAACTTTCTCATCTATTTTCTTTTAATAATAATAATAAATTAGTAGACTAATAAAAAAGGAAAGAAAAAAGATTCTGATTGGAAGACAAAAAGATAATTAATAAATAGAAAGACAAAAAGCCCACAATTAAAGGGTTCATTAGCAAATTGGCTTTAAGCTTGTTTTGAAGGGTCAAATTGCAATGACGAAAATGACCCTTATCAACTATTTCACTATCACTCTCCTTCCTTACCCTTTACACTATTGACAATTTGGATGGCTCATATATCATTATCTTTCTCTCCTCCTTTCAATATCTTACCTCTTACCCCTTAGTATGGTCATCCCGATCCAACTTAGGTATGTAATTCTCGAGTTATGAATTGTTGTCGTCATCCAACAACTGAGTATGCGCAGTATATAGTTTAAACTAGGTCAAATTACAAGTTTAGCCCTTCAAACTTTCAAAATTGTATCGAACAGGTCCTTTAACCATTATAACGTGTATAATGGGAGATGGGTTTTAATCGTATAGTTTAATAACTGATAGATCACTGTAACATCCGATTAAATGAAGGGTTATACGATGGATAGCTACTACAAATACCAACAATGTGCACTAGCTTGGAGAAATCTTGTGTTATGCAACCGCTCGAGAATTTTCTTAAGAAATATGCTAAAATGACCACTATACGAGTCTATTGTGATATTTTTCACGGTTAGAAGCATATCAAGACAGAATGGGTAACACGATCATGTCGCTGAGGATTCAATGATAACCAAGAATTTCAAATCAAGTTCTCGACAAAATCAAATTTTTAAGAACCCATTAAACCCCGCTCTTATAATTTAACATTAAAACTAATTTAAGTGGTTGACCATATAAAAATTGAACATAAATTTCAAAAGCAAAACATTAGTTTAGATGGTAAATTGTCCATAATTGTTAGGTTTTCTATTGTGCTTTTATGGAAAGAATATTTATTAAAAAAGCTTAAATATAGAAATCTATTTATTATTATTATTATTATTATTATTATCATCATTAACAAAATAAATATATTATTCATTTTTCTCTTGCTTAGTACAAAAAGAATAAATTAGGTATTATTCTTCATATATATATATATATATATATGGTCACTAAAAGTTTATTTTATTCTTTATTATAATATATTTTTGGTAATTTTACTTTGGTCTTATGCATAATATATTCTCTCCTATATATATATATATACAAAATTTAAAATTGAAATTTATTTATTTAATTTAACTTCAATTTTTTATTATAATTTAATTTAAATTTTTAAATAGGTTAAAGCAATAATATTTTATGTATATATAATATATTTACGTTAATCTATGCAATTATTGGAAGTTAATTTGGTTTAAAAGCTTAAAAAAATGGATTTAAATAGTAATAAAATTAAAAGTGGAAATATTTTAATTAAATGAAAATTACAAGTTGGGGATGAGAGAGTGGACTTTTTATTAGGAATTAGAATAATGTAAAAAAGAATATTAAATTAAATGGATTTTTTATTTTATTAAAAGAATAAATGGGGGATTGAAGCGTGAAGGGCAAGAGGAACCGACTGTGTGGTAAGAGAGGACACGTGGCGGAATGTGATAAGGTTAGGGGAAGATATTTGGAAACTGTCACAGGGAGGTTAGGAAAGAGCGGTGTGTGTTTGAAAAACGCGTGTACGGTACGGAGATTAGGGGTCCCTTGGCCGGTTAATGAGGGATTCCTAGCGTGGCTCTGTCACTGACAATCCACTTGGCACGCGCCTCTATGATCAAAATTTAACATTTTAATACCCAACACAATTTTATTATACCCGTTATGTAAGGTCGTTGTAACCGCCCAGATCCACCGCTAGCAGATATTGTCCTCTTTGGACTTTTCCTGGTTTTCACACCTTTATAAATGGTGGTTTGTTCTCCTTCTCAACTAACGTGGGACATCACAATACACCCCCCTTCGGGACCGGCCAGCATCCTTGCTAGTACTCTTTCCTCCCTCCAATCGATGTGGGACCGCCCCCAAATTCACCCCCTTTAGGACCCAGCGTCTTTACTGGCACACCATCTCGTGTCTACCCCCTTCGGGAACAGCAAGAAGGCTTCCAGTGTCTGGCTCTGATACCCATTTGTAATGGCCCAGATCCACCGCTAGCAGATATTGTCCTCTTTGGGCTTTCCCTGATTTCCACACCTTTATAAATGGTGGTTTGTTCTCCTCCTCAACTAACGTGGGACATCACAATACCCCCCCCTTCGGGGCCGGCCAGCGTCCTTGCTGGTACTCTTTCCTTCCTCCAATCGATGTGGGACCGCCCCCAAATTCACCCCCTTTAGGACCCAGCGTCCTTACTGGCACACCATCTCGTGTCTACCCCCTTCGGGGAACAGCAAGAAGGCTTCCAGTGTCTGGCTCTGATACCCATTTGTAATGACCCAGATCCACCGCTAGCAGATATTGTCCTCTTTGGACTTCCCTTCAAGGCTTTAAAACGCGTCTGCTAGGGGAAGGTTTCCACCCCCTTATAAATGGTGATTTGTTCTCCTTCCCAACCAATGTAGGACATCACAGTCGTCAACCCCACGATTTTAAAACGCGTCTTTCAGAGTTACGTAGTGGAACCGAACCAGTACGCATCTAGATACTATCATTATTCCCTATTACACGTCTGCTAGAGAGAGGTTTCCACACCTTTATAAAAAAAATGAATTATTCTCCTCTACAATCGATGTAGAATCTCACAAAACAATTAGATATTTAAATCTTCCGACCTCCAATTAAACTCAATCAAAAAATATTATGCTTAATAGATATCGGTCTAAATAAAGCAAAATGGATAAGGATTACTATGCCTAAGATTGATGATTAAACATCTTAAACTTTGAAACGTTTAATAAATTTTTAAAATTTAAATTTTATGTTTAATATATTTACCTGTCTTGTTTTAAAAAAATTGTATAATAGAGCGTAAACTATAAATATTGTGTAGATACTCAATTTTTTTAAACCTAATAGTTAAAAATTTATTAAACACGAGTTAAAGTTTAGGTCCTTGCTTCTATCAGTAAACATCGACCCACCATAATATAAACACTATACTAGACAAGTATAAGATGATCGAATTAACTATATTTTTAAAGTATAGATGACGTAGAATGCTAACAAAATTTTATTTTTATATTCTTAGCTCAAAAAAATGTTGTCGGGTTAAAATTTGACTTTCCGAAAAAATAAAAGAAAAAGTTTATAATAACCCATTATATTCATGTTATTATATTCTAATTTATATTATATAAAGGTCTATTAAGCTGACTAACCTCGAAAGAAAATGATTTTTAAATAAATCTTAAAATCTTAATTTTATTCTTGAAATAATAGTTGACGTATAAAGTTTAAAGGACGTAAATTTTAACGGAAACGTCTGGATTAAGTTGTAACCTGATTTTCGGATCCGTGGGATTCATCCAACTAAAAAAAATGTCAACGAGAAAACTGACCAAAATTTTTGGCTTTCTAAACTCTGCCCAATTTTTTTTTTTTAAAAAAAAATCAAGCTGGTTGGATTATCGGGTCATATTAAATTTGTTACGAGTGTTCATATGACCCGATAATCCAACCAGCTTAATTAGTAACGTTATATAAATATTGACATGTCATGTTAATTGACCATTAAATTTTATTTTCCTCAAGCGTGACAATAATGATAATAATAATAATAAGAGTCTACTAGATAAAATAAAAATATTACTTTAAACATATCATGCTTTCATCAATTTTTGGCCTATTATTCTTATTTATTCATGATATATTATATCGTATCGTCATCGTTCATGCTACTTCTTAAATAAATTATTAATATCGTTCAGGTAATATCGTTCGATCTCTTCCGACATATTTTGTCCTCATTCATATATTTGTTCAAAGTAAATTTATTCAAAGTAAAACACGTTTAACTATGAAATTTCTATGGTTGAACCACGGAAAAGGAAAGTGTGCATTGTTGGTGTCGCTCTCATTCGGACGTAATTTCAGTTCGTTCAAGTACCCCCTGCAATATTAATTATAAAAAGTACGTTAAACCCTGTAACAAAAATAAAAAATTGATTTTCCCTTTCACCGTCATTATAATTATCGAAACTAAATCAACGAACAAAATAAAAATTAGAAAAACGCATCCGTGACTACCTGTAATATTAAAATTTTATGAGTATATCTTGTAAAAATATTATATTTCATGAAATTAGACGGAGTATGCACGTAAACGACTCGAAACTTTCTAGATAAAATAGAAAAAAAATAAATAAATTTCAATTATGTAATAATTTATTTAAAGGCAATCCCAAAATGTGGAATTATGATTAGCAGTTTATAAGGAAAAAACTGTCCCCTTTTCACATGTTAGTCAAGAAGCTACATTTGTTTGACCAAAAAAACCTACCATATTGGAAAATGTGTCAAATTTTAATAATTACTTTAATTAATTATTTATTTATTTATTATTATTATTATTATTGTTGCCTTCCATTTTAAGCACTCTTGAGATTCATGTTTTTATGATTATTACATATAAAATATGTTCATAAAATATGGTTTTTCAAGGGATTGTTTAATTTCTAAGTAATGATATTATTGTTTTTGTTTGGTTTATTATTAGCTTTAAAATATCCTAATCTAAGACCTAATCTCATTATGATAAATTTTTAGAGCGTATGTAACGCTTATGTAGCATCCGAGACCCATCGCTTAACAGATATTGTTGTTTCCAAACCCACCGCTTAGCATATATTATCGTTCCCAGACCCATCGCTTAACAGATATTATCGTTCCCAGACCCACCGCTTAACATATGTTGTCGTTATTTTTCTCAAGGTTTTTAAAGCGCGTCTGTTAGGAAGAGGCTTCTAATTGGTTTTTCCTCAAGATTTTTAAGAAGTGTCTGTTAGGGTCCAAATCCTTATAGGGTGTGTTTTAAAACAGTTATGTTAGGGAGAGGTTTCCAAATCAATGTGTGTTTTAAAACGGGTATGTTAGGGAGAGATTTCCAAATCCTTATAGAAGGTGTGTTTCATTCTTCTTCACAACTGATGTGGGATCTCACAATCCGCCCCCCTTTGAAACCTAGAGTCCTCGCTGGCACTCATTCCTTTCTCCAATCGATGTGAGACCCCCACCAAATCCACATCCCTTCGAGGTCCAGTGTCCTTACTGGCACATCGTCCGGTGTCTGGCTTTGATACCATTTGTAATAGCTCAAGCCCACCGCTAGCAGATATTGTCCTCTTTCGGGCATTCCCTTTTTAGAACGCGTTTGCTTGGGAGAAGTTTCCACACCCTTATAAAGGGTGTTTCATTATCTTCCCCCAACCGATGTGAGATCTCATAGCTTCATTCCCAAATTTTGGAATTCAAATTCTGCACCTGTGTGTCCTAGCTGTAACACGAGAATAAATAAGAGGTACATAAATAAATCGATGCTACATTTGAATCAGAGTATTTGAGTATAGAATGAATAAGAAATGTTTAAAAGTATTGAAAGTCACTATTATACTAACAATGTGCACCTTTCTTTTCGATGACTCAATCATAGGAACTCTATGGTTAAACGTGCTTTACTTAGAACAATTCTATGTTAGGTGACCTCTTATAATTTTTCTAGGATGCATGTAAGTGATGACAAAGGAGTTGGTAGCGTGACCATACCATAGGGAATGCCGGGGCTATCGGGCATAGATCGCTATTCTGACATTTCTCTACAATATGATCACATTACTTACTTTTCGCTTCTAGAAGTATAGACTATTCACACAGACCAACACGAGGCAACTTGTTGGTATCAGTAATAGCTTTCAATTCTTTTAATTATTTTTGAGTCATCCTATCCTCGAGATCGCTCTAATTTAGATGTGTTCAAAGTTCATTCATGTACCTTCCTTTACTCGAGTGTCACATAGTAATTGATTAATCGCTAATGAACAAGCATGCTTGCATTGATTTTTTTTTTTCTTTACACCAAGAAAAGTAACCTTAATTATCATTAATATGCCTAGAATTTTGTGGTTCCTATCATAGGTTATAGCATCATTTTTCAAAGTGATATTGAATCTCCCTTAACAAAGGTTTTGCTAATAGTTCTTAAACTGCCCCGATCTATATCGTAGCGATTAATAGTTGTTGTTGTAGCTCGATTAATAGTTTTCATTTATTATGCATTAAACATAAAATTGCAAAAGCCAAATTGTTCGAAGAAGTTAAGGTTGTACAAATGTTTGGCTTATTAGTACCACTTGTTTGTCGTCATCTAATTGTTCGTTATTTGTCATTGACATATCAAATGTTAATCTCATTTGATACATTGAGTTCGTGTTGTCAAATTGTTTGAAATGCAACTAATTAATGAAAGTGAGTGTCGTGACGTAGTCCTCATTGTTCTTCGATGATATGATGTTATGAAATGAATTCACGTAGTGTACTTTCATGATCAGATGAATTCACGAAGTGAGAGCCGTGACTCAATAAAGTGCACATTCTTTTTCAGTGGCTCGATCGTAGAAACTTAAAAGTTAATGTGTTTTGCTTGGAGCAATTCTAGGTTGGGTAACCTCGGAAGAATTTTCCTATAAAGCATGTGATTGAGAACAAAACATGCAGAAAGGATTCCTATTGGTCTATAGGGATAATCTTCACTCTTAGAAGCAAGAAGTAAATGACGGACCATGTCGTAGCGATTGTAGGGGAATGTTAGAACCATCAAGTATTCGACCCAATATATATGATTTATAACAACCTAAGTCCACCGCTAGCAGATATGACGTGACCATGTTGTAACGGTTGTAGGGAAATGCCCGGATGCCTGGACCATCAAGTACCCGACCCAATATGTACGATCTGTAACAGCCCAAGCCAGCCACTAGCAGATATTGTTCGCTTTGGCCCATTACGTGTCGTCGTCAGCCTCATAGTCTTAAAATGCTTCTATTGGGGAGAGCTTCGACCCAATACGTACGTTTCGTAATAGCCCAAGCCTACCACTAACAGATATTGTCTTCTTTGACCCGTTACGTATCGCCGTCAGTCTCATAAGGAATGCTTTATTCCCCTTTTCAACCAATGTGAGATCTCACAATCCGCCTCCTCCCCTTTGGGAGCCAGCGTTCTCACTGGCACACTGCCTAGTGACGGGATCTAATACCGTTTGTTATAGTCCATGTCCACTACTAGCCAATATTGTTCGTTTTGGCCTGTTACGTATAGTCATCAACCTCGTAATGATTAATAACAATGACGTGCAAGAAAGTCTTTTTATTTATACCGAAAAAAATGTAATAAGGAAGAAACTAATTGGTTAGAGATAGCCGACCTCTAATATACCTCGATCATGAAACCAATAGAAAGAAAGTCTTTTTATGTCGCGCACCTAAAAGGTTCGACTTTTTCGATGTATCTCGATATTAAATTTNAAAAAAAAAAAAAAAAAAAAAAAAAAAAAAAAAAAAAAAAAAAAAAAAAAAAACATTAAATAGGTAAAAAGGAAAATGATAGAATTTAATATTTTCTATATTATTCAAAAGAATATGAAAGGAACCAAAATATCAAAGATATTGGATATAAAGTGGAAAAAAATACTCCCTTTTTCACCTTTTTATATGCTTTGCCTTTCAAACTTTTTGACATTTTTTAGGTTAAACATCGACACAACTTTTATAGGATTTTTGTGAGACCCGACGTCAATCGGAGAGGGAAACGAAACATTATTTATAAGGGTGTGAAAACCTCTCCCTAGTAGACACGGAACAATATGTGTTAGCGGTGGGCTTTGACTGTTACAAATGGTATAAGAGCTAAACACTGGACAATGTGTCATCGAAGACCTTGGATTCCCGAGATGGGTGGATTTTGAGAAATTTGTTTCTTTTCGCCAAAATCTTAGAGAAATTTGATCACAAATCAAGCCAAGAACGTTGGAGACGAACAAATGTCAACAAAATAGGTAACTGAAAAAATAAATTCAAATTGAACTGACTTACAAGTTTTCCATTTGGTTTATAGAACCAAATTGTTCGATACTTTCACATTTTCGATCTGCAACGCTGATTTCATTTTCAAAATACAAGTGGGACGGAACGATCTCAACTTTAAGGAAAATTTTTCTACTCAAACCGATAAATAATTGTGACGATGAAGCTCGTGTTTTTGTTTGAATTTTATAGTCAAGAGAGAAGACTCAATTTACTAGGCAATCTTAGTTGTCCTATTGATGATCCATTTAGGCGTTTTGAATGTTCAACTAAGTTGACCAACAACAAATTCCAAAGGACAATTCGTACAAAGCCAAAAAGATTTCATCNTTTTTTTTTTTTTTTTTTTTTTACTTTCTAGATTAATTTTTACCGTTTTCTTTTATAACGGGTCCACGAGGACCTGCCTCGACTCACGTACGTTCAAAACTGACTTCGGTCAAAATTTATCATTTTCCATTACGGAAATTGAAGTTCAATGAATTTGACTCAAGAATGTTCCGAATTTTTTTTTACGGAAAGATACGTCTAGCCCATCAGTTTTTAATATATTTTCCCTCCAAAATTGAAAAACATTGATTGTACCTCGGTTTTGCACTATTTAATGAAAAACATGTTCAAAGTATTTAGAACGTTTTTTTTAATAAGAGCGATTCTGAGTAAAAGATGACTACAAAAATTGAAAATTACTATCTATACCAAAAATAAGTCATGCTCTGTTTAGAGTAATTCTATGTTCGGTGACCTCTTGAGTATGTAAGTGAAGACAAAACACACTGAAAGTACTTATGTTGGTCAGTGGGGAATCTTATTTTCGTCATTTTAGTCCGTGGGGGATAATATTCTTTATTAGAAGTGAAGAGTAAATTACGTGACAATGTTTTAAGGATGCAGGAGAATGACGAGTCATCAGGTGTCAAATATATGTTTCAAATCTCGATACGAATGCTATCTTGAGCACAAATCGTTACATGAAATTAGATATAAAAAAAAAAAAAAATACTACCTCCAAATATAAAACTGAATAACGAAGCAAATTATCGGCAAACACGTATGTACTTTCGATCTAACATTTAGAAAAACGCTCCAAATGTACCAAGCGAAAGAACAGGCATTTTTCAGCTCGGTAACCCGTCGTTTTCATATAAGATAAGAGAAAGAACACAAACGAGTACTTATTAAGTACGAAAATACCCCTATTTTTTAAATTTCAGTGTAAACTTTGAACACAACGACTTACCTACCTCTTTTTATTCTCTTTTTATCCATACCTAACCTATTTTGTCTTTACTCTTTTTATTTATATATATATATTTTTTTTAATTTTAATTTTATTTTTTAATGTAATTTTTGAATATTAAAAAAGAAGTAATTTTTGTGAAGCTTTTTGAGATCTCAACCTTTTCCTAATTGTCGTTAAACATCATTGTTGGGTTTTTTAGACTTTTCATGGGAATATGCTGACCAATCCCACATGCATACTTTCAACTCAATATATTTATCTTTATAATTTGTTTTGTTCGGGTTTTAAATTTTCGAAGATACCCGTTGTACTACTCACTACAGACGAACACGCTACAAGATCGAACTGTACTTGGCTCGGTTGGTGAAGTTTTATTTGAACTGAAAGTTTGCCCGTTAGAAAATTAAGCTTGTGAAAACTATTCGAATCAACCTGCTTGCTGTGGCGGGGTAGCTTTTTTATTTCATAATAAGACACGTGGACGATTATCCCACCTTTTGTAGTTTACGAGATTCATACGTCGTCTCGTGAAGATCTTCGATATGAACCTTTGCATTGACATTCTCTTAGTGTCTCAACCATGCATTCGCTATCGTAAGAATATAGTGATCGAATAGCTATTGCTCGTTCAACTGCTTCATGTATTATGATAGTTGTATTGCTTAAAGGTACGGTCTTTTTTATGAATATTTTTACGTTGGAATTTAAATATTTGTTCAAGTACTCACGGGTAGGAGTCATAACTCACTCAAGATTAATATCATGTCGTATATGATCGTTCTAAGAAATTAAGTAATAGATTTATAAAAATAGATTATATATTTTGTGGTCGAGTCTTGTACAAACTTATTATCACTCCACTCACATGTCTCTACATGAACGATTATTGCCTTCCTTAACGAGCCTTCATACTTCATCTGCGTCACCTTCCTCATAGAAGCCACCAAGTTGACCCCTCAAGTCTAATTCTATGGTCGAGAATGGTGTAATAAGAAATTGGTCGTGAAATTCATTTTTAAGTATTACGGAAGAAAACACTTATCGATCAAAGCTCAACAAGAATAGTTAATAGATTAGATTTTTAAGTTTATCTTTTATTATTAGATTTTTAAAACATTCTAGAAGAGTAATGTGGTTTGGTTATAAATTCTACGTCCATAGGACAAGGCAGGGACGAAAAAACTTCGTTCGTACTGTTTTTTGTTTTATATATATAGCTGTGTGAGTAGGGATAGAGACAGAAGATATAACCATCGTACCTAATCCCGTTAAGATAATGAGGAGAAAATTTTCTTTACTCCCTCGTAATATAAATATATAATAAGTTATATATATATATAGTAGCGGGGGCATCGATAGGGACGGAGGATATAATTTCTATACTGGATTCTGTTTAGCTAACGAAGAGAAATTTTTCTTCGCTCTCTCCTTCATTTTTCGCCTTGTTCATGGCATGTTCTCTCGAAAGGATTTCTCGAACTATTTATTTGAGATTTTCTTCTCAACAAAAGAAAAAAAGAAAAAAAGACCAAAAAAAAATTATGAAAAAAAACATCATCCTTAAAAATAACAAAACAATAATGATAATAAACATCCTCCCAAGCATGGAAATCAAAGCACACTTTTGTGTCAAAATGATTTAATAAATAAAGAAATAAAAAACACTTTGATAGAAGTTTTTTAATACTTAATTAGCCTTTACAAGACAACTTTAATCTTTGTTATTGCATTTACAAACATTACATAATGGAATTTCAACTTCCATAATTATAAGAATCTTCTTTATTTGGATATAAATCCCAACATATTTGAGTGACATTTTCAAATAAGACTCGGTGACATCCCATATCGGTTGGAGAGGAGAACAAAATATTTCTTACAAGGGTGTGAAAACTTCTCCCTAGCAGACACGTTTGAAAACCGTGAGATCGACGACGATATGTAACGGGCCAAAGCGGACAGTATTTGCTATTGGTGGGCTTGAACTGTTTCAAATGATATCAGAGTCAGACACTAGGCGGTGTGCTAGTGAGGACGCTGGGCCCGAATCGAGGTGGATTGTGAAATCCCACATTAGTCGGAGAGGGAAACAAAAAATTTCTTATAAAGGGTGTGGAAACCTCTCCCTAGGAGACACATTTTAAAACCGTGAGCCCGACGGTCATACGTAATAGACCAAAGCGGACAATATGTCCCAAATGGAGGTGGATTATGAGATCCCACATTAGTTGGAGAGGGAAACAAAACATTCCTTATAAAGGGTATGGAAACCTCTCCTTAACAGACACATTTCAAAACCATGATTCCGACGACGATACGTAACAGACCAAAACAGACAATAAATTTCTAGCATTGTGCATGGGCTATTACAACCCCTGTTGGTCATGTAGGTATAGTCTTCACTCTTAGAAACCACTTCAACAGAAATAGATAACATTGCACGAAAATGTTCGGGCAATCACCTGTCACATTTAGAGACCTAATATACTTAAATAACAACGTACTACAGTTCCATCAACAATTAAATATTCATTTAATTTTAGAAAAAAAAAAAAAAAGAAGGAAAATCCATTAAATCATAAAAAAATTACTCCAAGCTAATATCATACCATTAAATCAAGTCCAAAGTGGCATTATTTTGAATGTCACACTCAAAATAAAGGAAATAATTACAAGGTACACTTAACATTACCAAACAAATATAACTATATTTATCATATATTATATGCAAAATTATGCAGCAGAGAAGAATATGCTTCACTGTCAAATTAATATATTTGGAAACCTTATTATAGCATTTAAAACTTTAAAATATGAAATAATAATTTAATCAAAACGACCATATAATAATATAAATATAGCAACATTAATTTCAAATTGTTGGGGTTAGTTTTGAAATTTTGAAATTTTTTAATATATAATTAATGTCAACTTTATATTACATCACATTCTTTTTAAAAAATAAACCGTGACAACATGTTTCCAAACTCGACATTTTTCATAGTTTTAATTTTTAATTAAAATAATATGTTACTATAATACAATAGAGTCAACGTTAAAATTTAAAATTTAATAATAAAAAATAAAATCAAAATCAAAATTCCCCTCTTACCCTTCATTCTTTACCTATTAATTTAATTATTACCGTTGGAAAAAAAAAGTAATTTAAAAAAATATTTTTCCATATTTCCAATAAATTATTATTATTATTATTATTTCTTGAAAAAGACAAATATATATATATATTTATATAAAAAATAAACGTTTTTTTTTTTTTTTTTAATGGAAACATGAAAACGTTACAAATAAGGTTTAATTAAGGAGACCCTAAATTGCATTTAGCCAACTTAAGACTAATTCCTTTTAGAATAATTTTAAAGGAATAAATAAATAAATAAATAAATAAAAATTATCTTTCTCAATAATGTCATAAGTTACCTAATTAAAACAATTAATTAATTAATTAATTAATTATAAAAATATGAATAAAAGTACATGTACAACCCACCCCATATGAACACAATCAATTAATTTAAGTAAATTAATTAATTAATTAATTAATTAAAAAGTNAAAAAAAAAAAAAAAAAAAAAAAAAAAAAAAAAAAAAAAAAAAAAAAAAAAAAAAAAAGAGGTCCTCTCATTTTCCCATAAGCTGTAAAGAGTTGACTAGCTTTTAATGGAATCCAACGGTCAAGTTGGTTTTACCCTTTTTTTTCTCTTCTCATTAATTTCAATGCCTTTTATTTATTTATTTATTTATTTATTTATTTGCCCTCCATTAAATAGTCTTCTCCCTCTTTTATTTTCCTTTTTAAAAAATAAAATAATAATTTTCCCATTTAAAATATTATTTATCAATTTTTTAATCAAACAATTTATTTCCTTTATTTATTTATTTATTTATTATATATATGTTTAAAAACATTACAAGTGAGGAGACTTTGTGTGCTATTATTGGGGTTCCCATAATTTTCACAAAATAATAATAATAAATAAAATAAAATAAAAAGTCAAATGTCTCTATTTTTTTTATTTTTAAACTATTATTTATGTTGTATTATTACTTTAATTGAAACTAAATTAATTTTTTAATCTCAAATTATTTGATCATCCCATGTGCTATAATCTTGTTTATAATAGCTCAATTATCTAATCATATGTATATATATATAGTTTATTTAACTTATCTACTCAGTCCAGTGATCAATACTCGAACAATAACAACTCAGCCGACTAAAACAAACAAACGAAGTTTTTCAGGATGATTAAATTTTGAGACAACTGTTCGTTCATAGTTCTTGGTTTTGTTTCTGGCCGGATGTAGGATTCTTGTAAATAAAAACGAAGTGAATCTTCACGACCATATAAATATGAATTTCTCGCGAACGAGGATTAGAAATTGAAATAACCTATGTTGTTTGTACAATAGAAAATGTAAATGCTTGGGTTATATCAATATGATTAAATTAAAAATAATATTATATAAAATAGTGATCATTGGTTATTTCACAATAATAATTTAGAATGGAATAAAAAATTAAAAAAAAAAGAAAAAGAAAAAAAAGACGAAGGCCACCAATCATGGTTCGCCACGTGTATGGAAGATTAAATCCAACGGCCACGAAGAAACCAGTTCGTGAATCCAATGTGGAAGGTGGTTTTAGGGTTGAATGTTATCCAACGTTAGAAAAGCAAGTTGATTATGTTGGAAGGGTAAAAAGGGAAAAGAAAAAATAGAAAGTGGAGCCCACAAGAGGACGTGGTAATCACAATAGAAAGGAGGAGGAGGGATGAGGCTTAGAGTTTATATAAAAAGGGAAGTGCATTTAGAAGCCAATTCCTCACACTCTCTTCTTCTTCTTTATATTTTCTCTCTCATTTTCTCTTCTCCCAAACACTAATTTTCCCGGGAAAATCATTACATTTCTCGGGAAAACGATCAGAAAATTCCACTTCTGGAATCGATGATTCTTCTCTGAAACTCAAAAAACCCCAATTTTCTTTTTTTCCTGTGAAGAACAACTCGATTCAAGATGGGAAACGACACCGGTTTGACTCTGGAGGGGATCAAGAACGAGACGGTTGATCTGGTATTTTTCTTTCTTGATCCTGTTATTTTCTCGGGAAAATTAACCCAAACACCCCTCTTCATATCAAAATTATACTATATATCTGTTCATTATGGTACTGATCTGAAGTTATTGGTTGAATTTAGTACTCATTTTGTGAAAATCTCACTGATTTAGAACAGAGAGTGTTTGTTTTCCCTTTTACTTTCTCACCTTTTCTCGCCAGCCAAACAGATCTTTTTTTATTTTATTTTTATTTTATTTCTTTAGGTGGATCTGAGCATGTGCAATACAGAAAAGCAATATTAGGGCTGTCTTTTTTTTTTTTTTTTAAAAAATAATAATTAATTTTTTGATAATAAAAAATAAAATAAAAAACTGGGAATTTATGGTACTCTCCGTGGTACTTTTATTTATTTATTTATGTAATTTTCTGAAAAANTTCAACGGCTTTGACCCTATCTGACAATTACCCGACCCGCTTTGGATTCACCAAATATTTTTATATATTCCCGTTTTACCCTTCGTCTTGTGGATATTTACGACCAACGCGCCACCGCCGTCGCTGTGGGACCACACGCGCCAAGCACGTGGGTTGCTTTGTGTTAATTAATTTATTATTATTATTTTTTTTTGTGTGTGTGTGTGTGTTAATTTTTGGTGGTGGGGACCACTTGGTAATTAATAGTCAACGAGGCTGTGATTGGGGGTTTGACATCATCCCCGAGGGGTCGCCTGAATTTTCGTTCGCAAATATAAATTCTCTTGTCTCCTTTCCGAGTCCAACTCGCCAACTCGGCGGTGACTCACTTTTTTTTTTTTTGTCTTTTTTCCAAAAAAAAAAAAAAAAATCGCTTTAATATATTAAATTATAAATTTAATTAAAAATTATTAAACTATAGGTAAAAATTTTAACTTTTAACTAAAAAAAAATTTAATATTTTTGGAAGTATTAAAAATCAAATTTGTTGTTTAACCGCTTTAAATATTTTAAAAAGCGACTTTATTTATTTATATATACATATAAAGTTAGGAATTAGTGATTAGTGTTAGATGAACACGACTCTCTACAATGGTATGATATTGTCTACTTCGAATATAAGCTCTAGTGACCTTGCTTTGGGCTTCTCCAGAAGGCCTCATTACCAATGAAGAGAGTATTATTTGATTATAAAAAATTAGCAGATGTGGGACATGATCTTTGACTTGTTACTTTTGTGACTAATGATGGTTTAAGATTAATTAGTATTTGATTAGCTAAATCCTTAGATTTGGGTGTAATTTGTTTAATTGTAGGAGAAAATCCCCATTGAAGAAGTGTTTGAGCAGCTGAAATGTACAAGAGAAGGTCTAACATCTCAAGAAGGGGAGAACCGTCTTCAAATCTTTGGGCCCAACAAGCTAGAAGAGAAAAAGGAAAGCAAGTTTCTGAAGTTCCTTGGTTTTATGTGGAATCCCCTTTCATGGGTCATGGAGGCTGCAGCTATCATGGCCATTGCCTTGGCTAACGGAGGCGGTAAGGGACCGGATTGGCAGGACTTCGTCGGTATCGTGTGTCTGCTGGTTATCAACTCCACCATTAGTTTCATTGAAGAGAACAATGCTGGTAATGCTGCTGCTGCTCTTATGGCTGGTCTTGCTCCTAAGACTAAGGTTAGTAGTAGATATCAATTCATGGCTTGTTTGGTTGTCATAGATATCAATTCTTCATGGCTTGTTGGGTCATCATAGATATCAATTCTTCATGGCTTGTTTGTTTGGTGATCATAGATAGATATCAATTCATGGCTTGTTGGGTGATCATAGATATCTCAATTCATGGCTTTTTGAGTGATCATAGATATCAATTCATGGCTTGTTGGGTGATCATAGATATCTCAATTCATGGCTTGCTGGGTGATCATAGATATCAATTTATGGCTTGTTGGGTGATCATAGATATCAATTCTTCATGGCTTGGTTGGTGATCATAGATATCAGTTCATGGCTTGTTTGGTTGTCATAGATATCAATTCATGGCTTGTTGGTGTGATCATAGATATCAATTCTCCATGGCTTGTTTGTCTGGTTATCATAGATATCAATTCATGGCTTGTTTGGTGACGATAGATATGAATGATTTGATTTGGTGATGATATGATATGATATGATATAATAGGTTTTGAGGGATGGGAAATGGTGTGAACAAGATGCAGCGATTCTGGTACCAGGAGATGTGATTAGTGTCAAATTGGGAGACATCATCCCGGCCGATGCTCGTCTTCTGGAGGGCGATCCGTTAAAGGTGGATCAATCTGCATTGACGGGAGAATCGCTTCCGGTGACAAAGCATCCAGGGGATGAAGTGTTCTCTGGTTCAACTTGCAAACAAGGAGAAATAGAAGCTGTTGTTATTGCCACTGGTGTCCACACCTTCTTTGGAAAGGCAGCTCATCTGGTTGACAGCACCAACCAAGTTGGTCACTTCCAAAAGGTTCTCACTGCCATTGGGAACTTCTGTATCTGTTCCATTGCCATTGGTATGCTGATCGAGATCATCGTCATGTACCCGATCCAACACCGTGCCTACCGAGATGGAATCGACAATCTTTTGGTTCTCTTGATTGGAGGAATTCCCATTGCCATGCCTACTGTCTTGTCTGTCACTATGGCTATTGGATCTCACAAGTTGTCCCAACAGGGAGCTATCACCAAGAGAATGACTGCCATCGAAGAAATGGCCGGTATGGACGTCCTCTGCAGCGACAAGACCGGAACGCTCACGCTTAACAAGTTGAGTGTTGACAAGAACTTGATTGAGGTATTTGTCAAGGGTGTCGACAAAGACCATGTCGTTCTTCTTGCTGCCCGGGCTTCTAGGACTGAAAACCAGGATGCCATTGATGCTGCCATGGTCGGTATGCTTGCTGACCCGAAAGAGGTACGGTTATCTTCGTTCGTTATTCATTCACCACACTTTCAATCAATCAAAGTTCTTTAAACATGTCTTGTTCTATTGCAGGCAAGAGCTGGCATTAGAGAAGTTCACTTCCTCCCATTCAACCCTGTCGACAAGCGAACTGCCTTGACTTACATCGACTCCAACGGTAACTGGCACCGTGCTAGCAAAGGAGCTCCCGAGCAGGTACACGTCGTATTCTTATTCGTATTCGTATCAAAACAATGTATGGATAAGTTGATTACCATGCCTTATAACTATATGATATCTCTGAGCAGATCTTGAGTCTTTGCAACTGCAAGGAGGACTTCAAGAGGAAGGTGTTTTCTGTAATCGACAAGTTCGCCGAGCGTGGACTTCGATCGTTGGCTGTTGCTCGACAGGTTCGAATTCCGATCCTCCATCGAGTTTGGACTTGAACTTTGATGATTTAACCTTCCTTTGATTATTGGTTCTTGTTATGTTTTATACAGGAAGTGCCTGAAAAAACCAAGGAGAGTCCCGGTTCCCCATGGCAATTCGTCGGTTTGTTGCCTCTTTTCGATCCTCCTCGACACGACAGTGCTGAAACCATCCGCCGAGCTCTCAACTTGGGAGTGAATGTCAAGATGATTACAGGTGATTCCCTCGTCCTAATGTATCAGTATTCTTCTCCGTTATGTTCTGTACGTTAATGTTCGACCCCGACCAACCTCCATATCAGGTGATCAACTTGCTATCGGAAAGGAAACTGGCCGAAGACTTGGAATGGGAACGAATATGTACCCGTCATCTTCCTTACTCGGTCAACACAAGGACGAAAGCATTGCTGGCCTCCCAGTTGAAGAGTTGATTGAGAAAGCTGATGGATTTGCCGGAGTGTTTCCAGGTGATTGTCGTTGTCGTCCACTGTTAACGCTCGAACATCGATTATATGCTACATTTTCGTTTCGAATTCGCTAACGTTTTTCGATATTAATGCAATCTCTAGAACACAAATATGAAATTGTCAAGAAGTTGCAAGAAAGGAAGCACATTTGTGGAATGACAGGAGATGGTGTCAATGATGCCCCTGCTTTGAAGAAGGCTGACATTGGTATTGCTGTTGCTGATGCTACTGATGCTGCACGAGGCGCATCCGATATCGTTCTAACGGAGCCTGGATTGAGTGTTATCATCAGTGCCGTGTTGACTAGCCGAGCAATCTTCCAAAGGATGAAGAACTATACCGTAAGTCACTCCGCTCGACATGTAAATCATTTGCTAACTCGAGTTACATGTATTTGTCCAAGCACTTGACCATGTCTCCTCTTCTCTTTTGTCTCTACAGATTTATGCAGTTTCCATCACCATTCGTATCGTGGTACGTATGCAATCCTCGCTTAAACTCGGTTCGATAGTAACGATACTCGTTTCGTCGATCATATAATTTATATTTCGTTCGTCTTTTGCAGTTTGGTTTCATGTTGATCGCTCTCATTTGGAAGTTCGATTTCTCACCGTTCATGGTTCTAATTATTGCCATCTTGAACGACGGTGAGTTAACGATAAACCGTCATTCATAGCTCGAAAGAACCGAAACAATCGATATTGATGCCCTGCATTGTTCTGTTTTAAAGGTACAATTATGACAATCTCAAAGGACAGAGTGAAGCCATCTCCATTGCCTGACAGTTGGAAACTCAAGGAGATTTTCGCCACCGGAGTAGTACTCGGCGGGTACTTGGCGTTGATGACGGTTATATTCTTCTGGCTAATGGACGGAACCGACTTCTTCACCGTATGTTTCGTGCTCCGAGCCTATACTTTTCGGAATCATATAAAGTTTTAGTACTTATAACTCGTTACAATGTAGGATAAATTCGGTGTGAGATCGATTCGTCACAACGAAGACGAAAAGATGGCTGCTTTGTACTTGCAAGTGAGTATTGTTAGCCAAGCTTTGATTTTCGTAACTCGATCACGTAGCTGGTCGTACGTCGAGCGCCCGGGACTTCTCTTAGTCGGTGCTTTCTTCATTGCACAATTGGTAAGAACACACTAAAACTATGCAAATTTTCACTACTTGAACTATGTTTGGTAGCTAAAATGTTTTTTTGTTGTGTCGTAGGTTGCAACTGTGATAGCTGTGTATGCTGATTGGTCATTTGCTAAGATCAAGGGCGTTGGATGGGGATGGGCTGGTGTCATCTGGCTTTATAGCATTGTTTTTTACGTTCCGCTCGATATCATGAAGTTCGCTATTCGATACATCTTGAGCGGAAAGGCGTGGGTGAGCATGTTAGAAAACAAGGTACGTTTTTTCTTTTCTTCCTCGTCGTTTAGAGAATGTGTGATACCCCATATTGGTTAGGGAGGAGAACGAAACACCCTTTATAAGGATGTGAAAACCTTTCCATAGTGGACACGTTTTAAAGCCTTGATTGGAAGCCCGAAAGGGAAAGTTCAAAGAGGACAATATCTGCTAGCGGTTACAGAATGTGTAAGCGTAAAGTTGTGAACTTATACCTCGTGTTTGTGTAAATAGACTGCCTTCACTACCAAGAAAGACTATGGAAAAGAAGAAAGGGAAGCTCAATGGGCACTTGCTCAAAGGACACTACATGGACTTCAACCACCCGAATCAACAAACATCTTCTCCGAAAAGAGTAGCTACCGAGAACTCTCCGAGATCGCCGAGCAAGCTAAGAGACGTGCCGAGATTGCAAGGTTAGATAACACATCACTATAACATTGTGCCTTTGGAAACCATTTACAAACAAGTATTCTGATCACATCCTTTTTCGTTGTTTTAGGCTTCGTGAGCTCAACACGCTCAAGGGTCACGTCGAGTCAGTCGTTAAGTTGAAGGGGCTCGATATCGACACGATCCAGCAGCATTACACAGTGTGAGAAGATTATTACTCATACAGAGACACAATGAATTAATGAATTGTGATTCACTTTGTTATGCTAAGGAAAGAAAGAGAGAATGTTTGAGAGAGAGACAAAGAAACAAACAAAAAAAAAAAAAAGTTGTCCTAATTTCCCAACCCTTTCCAACATACAGAGAGCTTGTGTGCTTGCCTTGTAATTTTCTTAGTTTTTGCCTACTATTTTATGTATTTTCAATGTAGTAAGATGCAAAAAAAACCGAACTCGGTTCGGTTTTTTAACTCCTTACCATAATGTCGAAGCAATGTGTTTCGTCAATTTAAGCATTAATTCAAATTTCTACCCTTTTTTCTACGTTGCACGTTTTTTCGTGTCGAATTACTTGAACGTTAGAAAGTTCTTATAAAATCTACTGTATCGACCAGTTTTCACAAAATTTCTTACTTTTAGCTTCAAACTTTCATTGGTTCTTGCCGAAATTGTTGTTTTGTTTGGAAGGTTGAGATTTGAAAAGAGGGCTAGATGGTGAGATTGAGCCCCACCTTGAGTTCACATGCTCCGATGGGATGATTTTTACGAAAATATCCCAACCCCAGAACATTATTTCCTGAATGTCCCGTAAGTGATTCATCATTTACGTTTGCTCAACTTCCTTCAACCCTTTGATGAAAGTCCTAGTTGCTCGGACCCTACAGACCTCAAACCCCTCCCTACGCATCTTTGTGGATGGACTCCGACGAGCTGGATCAATACAGTACCGATGATGATATTGTTATACATGAGGAAGGAGGCCCAACGCATAACCCGTAGGGGAGAAGTATAAGCCCTAGTTGCTCGGACCCTATAGACCTCAAACCCCTCCCTACACGCATCTTTGTGGATAGACTCCGACGAACTAGATCAATATGGCACTAATGATGATTTGAATTTTTTCATACACGAGGAGGGAGACCCAACGCATATCCTGTAAGGAAAAAGTATTTAAATCCGCGTACATCCTATAAGGAAAAAGTATTTAAATCCGCGTACATCTTAGATCTGATAACCAAACGGCGGATGGCGGAGAGTTAGTGAGTCATAGAATGATAATGGCTGTCTTTTCTCTAAAGACAGGAAAGGAAATGGCAATTGCTTTTGTGGTGACAGATCAAATATTGCTGGCCAATGCTGTGATGTTGGACCCATTTTCTCATCATTTTTGCCACATTTAAGTTCACAAGTGGCTATTTTTAAATTAGGGTTTTTTATTATTATAATTATTAAATTAAGTTTTTTGTGTTGATTTTACTTTTGAAAAATGGAAACCAAGAAATGAGAATATGGTTCGTGTAATTGTCGTTAGGTGTATGGAAACCGTTCGGTACAAGAGTTTGGATTCGTGGGTTCTGTATCAAAACAAATAATCAAAAGTTGGCTAAGACACGTCTACTAGGAAGAGGTTTTCACACCTTATCTCCAACTGACGTGGGATCTCACAATCTACCGTATTGGAGGCCCATGTCCTCGCTGGCACACAAATTAGTGTCTGACTCTGATATCATTTGTAACATTCACAACCTACCGCTAGCGGATATTGTCCGTTTTGGCTCGTTATGTATCGTCATCAGCCTCACGATTTTAAAATGTGTCTGCTAAGGAGAGATTTTCACATGCTTATCTCCAACCAATGTGGGATCTCATAATCCACCCCCTTGGAGGCCCAGTGTCCTCGTTGGCACACAAGTTGGTGTCTGACTCTGATATCATTTGTAACAGTCAAAACCTATCGCTAGCAGATATTGTCTGTTTTGACCCATTACGTATTATCGTTAGCCTCATGATTTTACAATGTATCTAAGGAGAGGTTTTCACATGCTTATCTCCAACCATGTGAGATCTCACAATCCACCCCCTTGGAGGCCCAGTGTCCTCATTGGTACACGGTTTGGTGTCTGACTCTAATACTATTTGTTTGTCAAAACCTACTGCTAGCAGATATTGTCCGTTTTGGCTCGTTACATATCGTCATTAGCCTCACGATTTTAAAATGAGTCTACTAGGGAGAGGTTTCCACACCGTTATCTTCAACCGATTTGGGATCTCACAATCGACCTCCCTTGGAGACCTTATGTCCTTGTTGGCACATGACTTGGTGTCTAATTCTGATACCACTGTAACAGTCAAACCTACCGCTAGCAGATATTGTCTGCTTTGGCCCATTACGTATTGCCGTCAACCTCACGGTTATAAAACGCGTTTGCTAGGGAGAGTTCCACACCCTTATCTTCAATTGGGATCTCACAATCCACCCCCTTGGAGTACTAGTGTACTCGCTGGCATACGGCTTGATGTCTGACTCTGATACCATTTGTAACAGTCACAACCTATCGCTAGCAGATATTTATCCGTTTTGGCCCGTTACGTATCGTCGTCAGCCTCACGGTTTTAAAACACGTCTGCTAGGAAGAGGATTCCATACATTTATCTCCAACCAATGTGGGATCTCACAATCCACCCCCTTGGAGGTTTAGTGTCCTCATTGGCACACAGTTTGGTGTCTCACTTTAATACTATTTGTAATAGTCAAAACCTCCCGCTAGCAGATATTGTCCGTTTTGGCTCGTTACGTATCGTCGACAGCCTCACGATTTTAAAATGAATCTGTTAGGGAGAGGTTTTCACACTGTTATCTCTAACCGATTTGGGATCTCACAATCCACCTCTCTTGGAGACCCAGTGTCCTCGTTGGCACATGACTTGGTGTCTAATTATGCTATCACTGTAATAGTCAAACCTACCGCTAGCAGATATTGTCCACTTTGACCCGTTTCGTATCGCCGTCAGCCTCACAGTTATAAAACTCGTCTGCTAGGGAAAGGTTTCCACACTCTTATCTTCAACTAGAATCTCACAATCCACCCCCCTTGGAGGCCTAGTGTACTTGCTGGCACACGACTTGATGTCTGACTCTGATACCATTTGTAATAGTCACAACCTACCGCTAGCAGATATTATCTATTTTGACCCGTTACGTATTGTCATCAGCCTCACGGTTTTAAAACACGTCTGCTAGGGAGAGGTTTCCACACGCTTATCTCCAACTGATGTGAGATCTCACAACCCACCTCCTTTGGAGGCTCAGTGTCCTCATTGACACACGGTTTTGTGTCTGACTTTGATACCATTTGTAACAACCAAAGCTTACCGCTAGCAGATATTGTCCGCTTTAGCCTGTTACGTATCGCCGTCAGACTCACCGTTTTAAAACGCGTCTGCTAAGGAAATGTTTCTACACTCTTTTCAGAAATGTTTCGTTCCTCTCTGCAATTGTTGTGGGATCTCACAACATTATTAATATCGGTAAGAGTTCATAGATTTTAGAAAAAAAAAAAATGAAATTTATAATTTTTGGGATGTAAGGATTTAGAAAGGGAAAGGTATGTTGTTCTTATTCTCAAATTTATTTTCTTATTATTCTTTATTTCTACTTTCCTAATAAACTTCACATTTAATTTAGATTGATTCTCATTTTGAATATTTAGCAAGTAAAATAAATAGTAAAATATGTATTTTTTTGTAATTCTTATTGACCGATAGGCAACTCCTGATAGCAAATATTGCCCTCTTTGGGCTTTTCTTTCGGGTTTCCCCTCAAGGCTTTAAAACGCGTCTGCTAGGGGAAGGTTTCCACACCCTTATAAATGGTGGTTTGTTCTCCTCCCCAACCAATGTGGGACATCACAACAAATGGTAACAGAGCCAGACATCGGACGATGTGTCAGTCTTCTCGCTGTTCCCCGAAGGGGGTAGACACGAGGCAGTGTGTCAATAAGGACGTTGGGCCCCAAAGGGGGGTGAATTGTGATGTCCTACATTGGTTGGGGAGGAGAACAAACCACTATTTATAAGGGCGTGGAAGCCTTCCCCTAACAGACGCGTTTTAAAGCCTTGAGGGGAAACCCGAAAGGGAAAGCCCAAAGAGGACAATATCTGCTAGCGGTGGATCAGGCTTTTACAAGAAATCTAGAATGGGCTGAGTATAAAAATACTCCATAAGCAGCCTACTTATATCTTGATACGTTGATACATATTTTGTTAGGGGGATAATCCTATCAATCACCTACAGCACATAAACATTATCTAAACATTTATGCAAGTTCAACGGGGAGATAACATTCCATTAATCACCTAGAGCATAGATCATAACAACTCATCCTAATTCAAGTTCAATTAAATTTAGTAAAGCAAGTTGAAACGGGTGAAAAAGAGGCTCGCACGCACGGTCACACTCCACCACACGTGAGTATGTCACACGCTTCTAGTTGGGTACTTGCACTTAATGTGTGACATGCTTTGTTTTTTTTTCACGAATTTCCTCGATTTTTTCCTCAACCACGGTGTGTCCTCCGTCCTTGCTTGACATGTGTCATTTCCTTTCCTCGAGGTCGTGGATTCAATCGATGGGTGAATCGCTTCAGCAGACAAATTTTCAATCCTTTTATCTTTTCTCGAATTCATCGCGGTTTCACTAAATTTTTTTTCTTTATACTTGCAACTTTTTTACCCAACTCGATTCAACTTGGTTCCAACACCATTTAATTTCGTTAGCTATGGAAGGAAATAAACGTGTTCAAATTTGGTTAAAAACTCATAACTTACCATTATTGATAATCGTTCAGAACTTGGGTTCCAGTCCGTTTCTCCTTCAGGTTTCTTCATAAAAGTTGTGCGAAATTGCTTTAAACATGTTCAAGTAATAATCCAAAAAGTCTATAGTATATGGACAAAGACCGTCTTATCCTAATAACACTATTGATACAAACTACTTTGCAATTTATCGTTCACGTGGAGACATATGAGTGGAAGTATCATATACCATGAGTTTGTATAAAACTAGACCATGAAGTATTTAATTTTTTTTATAAATCCATTAATTGAGAAGATTAATATTTTACAGGATGATCATATACGATGCTAAATCCGTCTATATATATATATAGTTTGGAAATTGAATTTATTTTTATAATATTTAAAATGGAAGTATTTGGCTCTTTTATAAAAAGTTGATTTATGAAAAAGAAAATGTCCCTAATCTTTTGAATATTATATTATTTGTTTAGATTGACTTTGGTGTGATTGGTCAGTCTTTGACATAGACAACAGAATCCAACCACACAAATTCTTTATACAATTCTCAAAGGGGTTGACTTTTCTCCTCAAACTTCCAAGAATCATGGTTGAAAAGTCAACGAAATCCAACAAAAGAATTTTAATTAATGATACAACATTTCTAAAACATTTAATTAAAGTCTCATCCCTTTATTATTATTATTATTTTAATATTTAAAAAAAATAGTCAAAATTTTTTAAAAAATCCTATTTTTATTCCTTGGGTTTCAAGATTATAATACAAAATTCAAATATGAAAGACATAATTTTTTTATTACATTAGGTTAAAATCTTGATGCTAGGTCAATTTTTCTCGGAAGGGATCTGAGCCTATTGCTCGGGAGAGTTAAAAAAAAAAAAACAAAAATCTATTGAACTATCGAGTAAACTTCTTGGAACAAAAATTTATTGAACTGTCGAGTAAACTTCTCGAAATAGATATACGATCCACGTAGATAATGAAATTTTATCTGTTTGTGTATATATGAAGAAAAGAACTGAATAGCAACAATAGTACGAGAATTATTTCCATTTCATCTGCTTTCTTTCGCTCGATTTTGAGATTCAAAATTAAATTAAATTAAAATTTTCAACAAAAATAAATTAACTGAAAATTCATATATATATATATATATATATATATATATATATGTTCTTTCTTTTCCACATAGAAATTAACAAGAAAAAATTGAGAAAAAAAAAAAAGGAAAATTAATTTGTGTTTGTATCAACCAAACATCTAAGAACATTGACCTGCAACTCAAGACATTTTATATAACTCTCAGTTTGTTTGAACAAATCATCTTCTTCCAATTCTCCATTTGAACCACCTGGGACGATTTTTCTCAGCTTCATCAGCCCATTTTCTATCTTTGGTTCTTTGCGTTCTTCGTGTTCTTCGTGTTCTCTCTCTAAATTTTCTTGAGAAAATTTCACCGTTTGGAGAGAGAAACCAAACCCATTACTCCCATTGCCATCTTCTCTTTGAAGAAGCTTCTTTTTAAGAGCATTGCCCCATGAAAACTCGGTTGCTGATTGAGCCATTGCCATGTCAACCTCAAACTTCACAAGCTTCTGAAAATTTTGTTCTTGATGTTGTTGATGATGATGAGAGATTTTGGGTAAAGATGTCATCAAATATTTGACATAGTTTCTTGCAAACATGGTGTATGCAAGTTTGTTTGGTTCAAGGGAAAGAACCCTTTTTCTTTTTCTCAAAATTTGCCTTCCCATATCAAAGATTTTGAAGAATTTAGGTTGAAATGGGTTGGAATTTGATGAAGAAATGGGTGTTGGAAGAGAGGAAATTGGTGGGTTTTGAAGATGAAAAGCAAAGGGAAAGTGTCCTTTTATGTAGGAAAGAAATGAAGCATAGAGGAGAGTTGAGAGAGAATTTCAAACAAAAGGGAAAGAGTGGTGGTTGATATAGTTGGAAAAGTGAAATATCTTATCCCAAAATAAAGGGTTTTTGATAATGGTCGAGACGACTAATTTACTAATCTATCAGCTTCTGTTTAATGTTCGTATGATACCTTAATTATGTATCGTTTAACCTGATACGGTTCTTGTTAATATAAGCATAACTCAACGATAATTGACATGTAGTTCAGTTCCAGTTTAATGTTCGTATGATACCCTAATTGTGTATCATTTGACCTAATATGTTTCTTGTTAAAGTAAACATAACTCAACGATAATTGACATGTACTTTTTTTCTTAAGAGAAGAGGTTCAAATCCCTGTGCCCCACATTTGTTGTACTAAAGAAAACCGACCCCGTTTCGTTGTTTGCTTGTTAAACGTTTAGGTTTCTTATTAAAGCAAGTATAACTCAACGATAATTGACATGTACTCCTTTTCTTAAGAGCAAAGGTTCAAATCCCGATCCCCTAAATTTGTTGTACTAAAGAAAACCGACCTTGTTTGGTTATTTGCTTGTTAAACGTTTAGGTTTCTTCTTAAAACAAGCATAACTCAACAATAATTAACATGTACTTCTTTTCTTAAGAGCAGCGGTATAAATCCTCGTACCCCACGTTTGTTGTACTAAAAAAAATCGACCCCATTTCGTTATTTACTTGTTAAACGTTCAGGTTTCTTGTTAGCAAACATAATTCAACGATAATTGACATGTACTTCTTTTCTTAAGAGCAGAGGTTTAAATCCTCGTACCCTAAATTTGTTGTACTAAAAACATCAACCCCATTTCGTTATTTACTTGTAAAACGTTCAGGTTTCTTATTAAACCAATCATAACTCAACGATAATTGACATGTACTCATTTTCTCAAGAACAGAAGTTCAAATCCTCATACCCCGACCCTCCCTCTCGCATTTTGTTAAACCAAACACGTTAATGTTAAAAAGAAATACCCCGAAACTAAACATCCGAGCTCTTAAACACACATGATAGAATTCGGAGTAAGAGAGAGATTTTTTATTTTTTCTTTTGAAAGGGTTCACATGGCGTCACATGCATGGCTACCTGAAGAGGGTCCCTTTATCCATGTGCATAAACAAACAAAGAACACCCAAACCCCACTTTAAATGCCTTCACATGACTCTTCTCTTGCAGCTTCTCTATATATCATCAATTCATTCTAAGCCCCTTTATAGCTCTTCTTTATTTACTCTTTATTTCTCTCTCATTTCAAATCAAACACAGCTCATTCTGCTATTTCCCACCTCCTTTTATGACCACAATATGTATCTCTCAAACTCTTTCACTATGCTTCGTTTTGTGGACTTATTTGTTTGTCCTTAATCGCCCTTTTGTAAAAGGGTTTGGTCCCGGTTTCGGGTTTGTTTGAATACCGATTTTGTCCTTATGCTTTTGGCTTTTGTTCGTCGTTTTTCTTTCTTTGCAATCCAACATGTGAGGAGATTTCTAAGATATGTGAAGAAAAAATGACTTGAGATTGATCGTAAAGATTTAGTTTTTAGTTTTTGGCTTTTGAATAAAAATATGTTTGTTTTTGTAACGTTCATATCTATGTTTGAAAAAAGTATAAAAAATCAGATCTCGTTTGATAATTATTAAATTTTTACATTAATTTTCAATTCCATGAGCAATTCTTAACCAACTATAGGGGGAAACCCTAGCAAGTACGAACTTCTCTATAAAAAAATTTGCAACATAAATATGATAATTATTGTGAGGTCCTACATCGGTGGAAGAGTAGAACGAAACATTTCTTATAAGGGTGTGGAAATCTTTCCGTAATAGTTGTGTTTTTAAAACCTTGAGAAAACGTAAAAAAAGACAATATCTGCTAGCGGTGGACTTCGGCTGTTACAAATGATATCAGAGCTAGACACCAGGCGTGCCAACAAAGAACACTGGCCACCCAAGAAGTGGATTGTGAGGTCCCACATCGGTTAGAGAGGAGAACAAAACATTCTTTATAAGGGTGCAGAAACCTCTTTCCCTAATGTGTTTTATACTCTTAGGAAATCCCGAAAGAAAAAGTCTTACTATATGTAGCTTTAAGTCTCAATGTTTTTCATTTTTTTGGATAATTTATACGAGAAGAATCAAACCTAATCATCAATTGAATTTTGCTCAAATTCCCCCAAGGAACTATGATTTTATTTGTTTTTTTGAACTATTTAAACATCGAATCAAAGAAGAAGATCGTTATCCATAACAGCTACATTGGGTATCTCGTAGTGAACAAAGAGAGTACGTTACTTCATTACTTTGGACGCTTCAACTCGATATCCAAATTTGGAGGCCAATACCCAAATCCCACCACATATGTATATACCCCATATTCTTGAATGTGTTAGAAGAGCTAGGGCAGGCCATGATGGCCTAGCAAGTGTGGCTTAGAACCATTTGACAATTAAAATGGGGAAGCTCCAAAATATCTCGATGTCTTCCACTTGGGACCTCAAGGGAAGAGCCAAGAGAGGAAACAAAATCTTTCAATGATTTAGGGCTAACAGAGAGCTGCATGTGCTGAGTGAATAAAGCTCGTACACTCACACACACACACACACACACTTCATTGCTATAATGTTACATCTCACCAGCTGCATTCAATTTTAACCCCTATTTAATATATGGTTTGGCCCATCCAAGTGATGGTTGTTCGTCTCCTTTCGACGCGGTTTGTTTGCACGGAATCACGATTAAGAATCTCCATGACTTGGCGTTCGCATGCCTGCATGTTTACTAGATCTGTATATCGAGATCGTGTGAGAATGTCTGGGATGACGACATCGATTTAAGTGAATTATTTCACTTATTTAAGTTTGTTGGGTGTGACCCATGATCGAAATTGTCAAAACAAACAATTGAAATAGAAAGAACATGTGATATCCCACATTGGTTGGGGAGGAGAACGAAACACCATTTATAAGCGTGTGAAAACCCACCACACCATTTACAAGGGTGTGGAAACCTTTCCCTAGCAGACCCATAATGGGAAAGCCCATAAGAGAAAGCCTAAAGACCTTGAGAGGAAGCTCGGAAGGGCATGAGCACTATTCCGCTATGTAACTCTGAAAGACGCGTTTTAAAGCCTTGAGGGGAAGCTCGAAAGGGAAAGCCTTTTGTTACGTGTACAGAACAACTTGAGGGGAGGTTGTTCCCTGAAGGGGGTGGACATGAGGCGGTATGCAAGTAAGTACGCTGGGCCTTGAAGGGGGTGGGGATTGTGATATCCCACGTTGGTTGGGAGGAGAACGAAACACCATTTAAACCCTTGAGGGGGAAGCCCAACCATCTTCCTAATTAAATTAGTAAATTTGGTCCACAATTTGACAACTACGGTGTAAAAGTCAAACGACACGCATGTTTTGAGGGAGAGCCTTAGTTGCTTCCATCTTCATATCACTTTTAGCCTCGACTTCGCTTGCATCATCAACATACGCACTCACATCACCAACATGAAGGTTCCCATCCGTTCATGTTTCAGCTCCACTATTCGTGTCTAGTTCTAATATCAACTTCATTGTGTCGACTGATTAGCTTCTTAGCTCATCTCCTTCATGGATCTCTCCACTTGCTATGTCCTACGCTCGTGTCATTTGATTTCTCCGCCCCTCGTCACTATTTCCTCGTCGTTCGACCGCCATGACTCGACTTGGGTAAGTTCAATCTCCCTTTAATTTTCCATTTTGGTTTGAGTAGGATTTCAATTTCATTTAGTTAGCCTTAGATCTAAAGTTGCCTCACTGTCGTTTTTTTTTTTTGTCGTTGTTCTATGTGGGAATTCATGAAGTGGTAATTGCCATGCATCATTCGCCTAGTGGTCTCCACTCTCAATAATGCACATGGATGAGAGTGAGCAAGAGAGAGTACCACTAGTGTTTCGTTTCATCTCACGAGCCGGTCGGAGAATTCTTGTTTTGACGGCTCCAGCTCAGCCTCTTGTCTGATTCAGCTCGGGTCAAATACTTTCGGAGCTGTTTTTGACACTTTCAGAGGCGTTTAAGATTAGACTATTTTATGCCAATCAGGTGAGCCAATTTCTATAATAGAATTATAAGTTGTAATTGTAAAACTCGGGATGTGGAATTCAATTTAAAGGAGCAGTTTTAAGCTAGTATTAAGGGAGGATAGTGCTTTCGACTCACGCCAACCAAATAAGTGGTTCTATGTTGGATGCTTACAGGCTTGTTTGAACGACTTTTATGCTGTATGAATGCACGTATCTTGTGACACCTGTCCACGTCATATTTTGTGATGTTATGATGTTTGATATGTGAAATAGTGTCAGGACCCGATTTTTGAAGTTTCAAAACTTGAACTATGACAATAAAGACAAAAAAAAAAAAAAAAAAAAAAAAAAAAAAAAAAAAAAAAAAAAAAAAAAAAAAAAAAAAAAAAAAAAAAAAAAAAAAAAAAAAAAAAANAAAAAAAAAAAAAAAAAAAAAAAAAAAAAAAAAAAAGAAGGTAAAATCTAATTATAAGACAATGTTGTTCAATTAATCGAGTTTGAGATACATTTACAAAATGAAATTCAAATTACTCAAAATATGAAAATAGACTGAGGCTTTGAAATGTCCTCATTTGAAACCGCGTAGCTTTCAAACGCTTCCCACCTCGACCGATAGTCGACAAGCACCTGAAAAAGAAATGAGAAAGAGATGAGTATAAAAATACTCAGTAAGCAACCTACTTGTAAGCTTCTTACTCCATCCTTAACCTAATAGGTATCCACCAGCTTAACTCTAGGTTATAAGAAGTTCAGGCCTTGTCTCTACTACTATCTGAGGCTCTGGGTGCCTCGAAGTTCCAACTATTCTCTCGTTGCTCTCGGACCCACTCTAGATTTGGAGATAGAGGTTCACCATTTTCTAGAGTCGTGGATCTGCCGAGCGAAAAGTCTCATCTCTAAAGTTGATCGAGATTGAGGATATCCATTTTGAGCTTTTGAATCACTCAATTTCATCAAGAATCGAGGAAGAACAATAGGTATGAATTTTAGGTTCTTTGTTTCGACTTTCTCTTAGTTCCAAAATTTTCTTTAGAATTAGATTATGATTTCTTAGTATGTTCTTTTTTTAGAGGAATTTCAAGTAAGTTTTGTGAAGGAAGTCGGAGTTGATTCAGACTAAAGAAGGGAGATGTGTGCAGTTGTCAAAAGAGGACACGTGTTGGGCATTGGTGATGAAATATGTCTCCTAATGGGGGAGGAAGAATGGCTAGGCTACTACATGAGGTGTGCCTACGTCTAGTTGGAAAGCGGGGACTTGTAAGTGACCCGATCCAAGGTCCGCAATCGACCAACCCATGACTCGTGACCCGTCTAATCACGCCACGTCGTGACGACATACTTGGAAGGAAAACACCTCTAGGTTTGAACATAGGTCGTTGGAGCTAGAAGAGCCAATCGTTGATAGCCACGAGGCACCAACACAAGCACGTATCCCTCCTTAGGCGCGTGACGTACTCGCGCATGGGGAACCCTCCAGCGCGTGAGCGTATGATTGACTCTATTTTGCTCCATTCGACCTTCGTTTATCATATTTCACCCCAGTGTTAATGCTAACTCTAATTTTACATCAATTAAGACATATCAGAGAAATTTAAAAAATTTTAGAGATCCTAATACGAGGAAAACCTAGCTCGAGAAGGTACATGACAATCATGAAAGTAACCACATGGATTTTAGGAAGTAATACTTGTAGGGATCACTCGGATATGCATGCATGCTAGTAAAACCAAACTCTATGTAGATAGATTTGGTATGACCCGAGCCCAACACGATTGGATATGTATGAGATTAGTCACTCTTGTTATTAGCATAACTCGATTAATCTTTGCATGACGTAATGGACAATTTTTCTACTGTTTATACATAATCGTGTTGAAACGAAGGATGAAAATTTGTGTATCTGCGCTCTGGGTGCTTGATGGATGATATCACATCGTTGAGCACGTGTGACTGAATGCATGATTTACTATACATTAACTTTAGGTGATTGAATGCGTGAATCTCCCCGTAGCAAATTAGTAGTAAAAATAGATTAGGACTAGGGTGAGGGCGTCAATTTGGCTTAACTATGATCTAGAATGGAACGCCCCCAGTAGACTAAGCACATTAGAATTGTAAGAAACGATAGAGGGTGTGGTCGCTAGTACTCTTTACCGATCTAGACTTAAGAAACTCGGATATGTGAATTCATGTCAAGACCACCAAACCACCCTGGAGACCTAGACGACCACCACAACAGCCCTAAAAGACAAAGGTAACCCTTTAGGCCGATAATATCTGCAACAGTGTTTGCGGAGCTTTCACTTTCCTTTCCACTCTGATACGATACCGTTGAGTTAGGCGTGAGGTTGGTCAGAGACATGTGACTTGATAGTTCGCTTGAATTACTCTACACGGTCGATCCATCCGGCAATTGGGCATTGATCATGCGAGTAGGGTTGCGCACCCAACCTTGAGTGGGTTAGCCAGCATATAATACTTATAGGGATGACTAGGACGTGACTGTTCAAAAATCTTGAAACTTCCAATGAGAAGCTGAAATCCTTCCACGTGGAAACCTTACAGTCACGAAAATCCCATTCTCAAATCCCAAAACCCCTCACCAACACAAACAAATCCCTTCTTCTCCGTTCCTCCATTGAAGTACACTCCAATCTTCCCCTCACCATGTCGTTGGCCTCATCGCAGCTCAGCTTTCTCTCCACCACCCTCTCCTTCTCCTCCGCCCCCACCCCTCGCCGGTCCAACAACATCCTCCATTCTTTCCATCCTATAATCGCCTCTAAACTTCCTCCTCCCGCCGATGATCCTAAGTAAGTTCGATTCCGCGATTTCGTTTCAGTTTTTGAGTCATTTAGGTTTCTGATTGATTGATTGATTGATTGAATCGATTTCTGGTTTTTTAATGTGTAGTGGATTAGAGAGGGGAAATGAGAATCGACTAGCGAAGCTTGCGATTGTTACTCTGGCGGCTGGGGTTTTGTCATTGGGATCGGTTCATGATGCGTCCGCCGCTAAGACCGGTGGCCGAGTCGGCGGCCAGGCGTTCCGGTCGGCGGCTCCCCGGTCTTCGTCGCCGAGAATCAATAACAATTCCAGGTATGAAAGATTGCTAGTAATTTGCTTTGAATTTTGTTAGTTGAGTTGATGATTGGCTTGAACTTTGATGCTCTGTAGAACAGTATATGAACTGAAATTTATGAAACTATTACACAAATGATTGAGACTTCATTGAAACTACAAATTATAATCATGAGATTTCTAGAAAAGTTAACTAAGAATCGGGTGTGAACTAAATTTGAATAGCTAAAAGTTTAAAGACTAAAATAGGATGAATTCTATAGTATAGAGATCGAAATGATAGTTTAAGTAGACCTTCACGATAAAGTCAAGAGACGAGAGAACAAAATTGTTCTCATACTTCCACGATTTAGAAGAAACAAAAACGTGTATTTTTTTGAAAATTACTTCATTTTACTCGACTACTACTACGAAGGTCAAATCTTATACCTATTTATACTAGTAGGAAAATACGTTAAAAGACGTCAATATCGACTATCAATACATGTGAGCTTTCACCAATGTTTGAATACATTAATGTATCAAATTATTCATGTATCTCAACTATTCATGTTTACATGTGTCTAGATTAGTTCAAACCGTATTAGCTATGAAAGGCTCGCTTCTTATGCTATAATCATTGCCCACACCTTATTAACTTCTGGAAAAGTTTTCGGCTACTCGAAGGTCAACTCTAAGGAGTTAGAGTTTGAACTTTAGAAGTTTGAAAGATATCTCTAAACGGTTTACGCCCCTTATTAAAGGCCACTATTGGGTGAATAAGAGTGTGTTTGAAATGACTTCTTTAAGTGTTTAAAAAGACATTTTTAAATATAACCGCTTGTTTCTGATCTTACTTCTTATGCTATACTCATTGTTACACCTTACGAACTTTTGGAAAAGGCTTCCGCTACAATACTCTAAGAACTTAGAGCTTGAGCTTTAGAAGCTTGAAAGTATCTTTAAACCGTTTAAGCCTTTACTATAAAGTCACTTTTGAGTGAGTAAAAGTGTGTTTGAAATGACTTCTTAAGTACTTAAAAAGACTCTTGTATCATATCGATTATGATATTGCTTCTTATGCTATACTCATTGGCCACACCTGCTAACTTTTGGACAAGGCTTCCGCTACAACACTCTAAGAACTTAGAGTTTGAAAAGCTTGAAAGATATCCTTAAACCGTTTAGGCCATTACTATAAATGGCACTTTTGAGTGAATAAGAGTATGTTTGAAATGACTTCTTAGGTGGTTAAAAAGATTATTTAAATAAATGGGTCGTTTCTTATCATGCTTCAAATCTATGTTGTGTGTTTGATTCGACAGGACAAATATCTACATAAACCCGAGAGTAGCGCCTCCTCTAGTAGGTGGGTATGGTTATGGTGTGCCATACTATGGAGGAGGATGGGGATGGTCACCATTTTCATTCTTTGCACCAACCCCAAGTGTAGCTGTAGGCATTGGAGGAGGTTTTGATGTTCTTGTGCTCTTCATTTTTCTTGGAACTGTTGCAGCTTTTGTGAGAAGGTTCCTTGGAGGAAGAGGAGAAGATGATGATGATGATTATTAATGCTGCCAAGATCTTATGAACTTTAGGTTTTTGGTGGGGAGATATACTTTTTGTTGTTAAAAATTGTCACATAATGTATTTTTATGTGGACAAACTTTTTGTATTCACAAAGCATAATGTATAAAATGTATAGNTTTTTTTTTTTTTTTTTTTTTTTTGGTACTGAAATAATATGGAAATTCAAAGAAATTAAGAAGAAAATGTGATCAGATTTTGGAAAATGTTTGAATGCAGTGGAAGGAAGCGAACCAGACGATGACATGTGTTAGTAGAGAGGAGGAGGGGCACGTCGTTGCTAGCAAGGACACGTGTCAAGTTGGGAGACGCTTAATACGTCACAACGCTAGTAGCAAACCCGAACCACTAACTCGATTGACCCACTTGCACAACTCGAGAACCAATGTACGACCTAGTTTAGGACCTATGACCCAACCTACTTTAGAATCGTCAATTCGCATGCATCATGTGTCGCGACTAGAAAATCAAACAAAATTAGCACTCGAGGAGTCTCGAACGTACACCCTAGGAGCTAAACGTGCCAATTCCGCACATGTCATTCCCTGGACGCGATTAACCTTCCTCAACCACGTGCGATTACTTGCACGTGGCCGCGTGTAAAGGCTCATGACACGAATGGTGAGGTTTCCACACCCTCAAAATTTTAAAACGCATCCATCAAGGAGAGGTTTCCACACTTCATAAGGAATGTTTTGTTCCCCTCTCGAATTGACGTGGGATCTCACATTCCTAGACCCTAATAAAAACACATGATAACTTATTGGGTTAAGAAAGCAATAAGAGCCTACAAGTAGGTTTCTTTCCCTCAGATATCGGTTTGGGTAGGGAGGGGCTTAGAAGCTGCGTTGTCACATACGAGTGTCGTTCGAGGTGTTAATTAGTTTGTATTTTTTTGTGGATAGTTTTTTTTATTCACTTTATATCTCGTTCCCAATAAATAACTAGAACAAGACCTATTTTGTATTATTTTTTATTTAGATTTTGGTTTTTGAACTATGGAATTATATTGCTTTCGTCTTATCTTTTAGTCCTGATAGGGAATCGAAGCCTAAAAAAATCGAGTCATAGCAATAATATTAGCCATACTGGGAGATTTAGTTCTATTTTTAATTTTTTACAAACAATTTTTGTTAACTTTAATTAATAGTTCTTTTTTATTTAAAATACTAGTTTATTAATAAAATTTAGATTGAGTAAACAAAATCCGTTGTCGTCCAGCGGTTAGGATATCTGGCTTTCACCCAGGAGACCCGGGTTCGATTCCCGGCAACGGAACTTTTTTATCTTTTTTTTTTTCGTATTTTTATTTGCACTTTCTTTCTTCTATAATTCAGAATTAAATTATTCAATTATTCACTTTTCTTATTTCTTTTAGTTGATGAAGACATGAGAATTTACTACAAATTTAGAAGAGAAGCTGCTTTTGTACTCAATCTCATGACTCCAAGAATATTTCAATTTTCGTTATTACTACGGATTGTATGCTACCCGTATGCTACCTATATGATGCCTTCGATACCATGTGAATTGAATATCCAAGCAATCGCTTCAACAAAATTGACCTTTGAAGTCAAACTATGTTTCCAAGGATATCAAGTTGTCAGTTTCATTATTAAAACTCACCCAAACGAACAACCGAATTACTCAAGATTAAGTCTTTCCTAATCATCCTATCTTTCAAGATTAAGTCTTTCCTAATCATCCTATCTTTAGAATGGGTCTTATTCAGATGTAGTCTCATTCCTAACCATCCTATCGTCACATAAACATTTAAAAAATATTATTACTATTAGTATATTGTTATTTTTAAAATTTTATAAAGATCAAAATTATTAATATTAGTTTTAAAATTTTCATAAGTAGTACTCACCGTAACTTTTTAAAAAGGTTGAAATGTGTTAATAAAACTTTTTAAATTTCAATATATTCTCAAAACAATTAAAAGTTAAAAGAGTGTTTCTCAAACAGAGTACTAACGGCTTTCATCCAAATTCTAAACATGTTTATATATAATAAGATTACTAATTTGGAAGGTAAAAAAATGAAGAAAGAAAACAAAGAACATAATAATAGAGAAAGCAAAACGATTACATTGAATTTATAACAAAATGGTAATGGTAAATATGGTTATTTACCAGAAAATATACTAAAAATTTTATGTTCATATGAATTTTAGGAGGCCATAGCCATCCACACAAAAGCCACATACACAGTTCTATTTTACTCTCTCCTCCAAAATCCATCTTCCAATCCAAAATATGGAAAATAAATAAGAACAAGAGAGGGCAGATTGTCTTCCCAATATCCACTACTTATTTCAAACAATTCACCTGCAACACACAACAATTCACCAATATTATTACTATACCTAAAAAAAGGAGACTCAATGTTCATAATACTAAATTCATCGATTCGATTTCATCGTTACAAATGATACTATCGAGAGGAGTTTAGTTAGTTACTTAAATCCGAGTTTGAGATGACTGATGAAAAGTACTTTTACCCCATAAAAGCGGAAAAGAGTATCTTTTCTCGAACCTCTTTCCAAACTTGGCTTTAGAACTCTTTGAAACTATTAGCTTTTCGATTCTGCTTAAACAAGTAAAGCAATGTCCACAAACGTGTTTATGGGGATGTTTTATAGTGATTTTGAAATGGTTCAAATCACTTTTGTTGTATTCAGAATCACTCTCGAATACGTTTTTAGTGATTCAAAATATATTTTGATAATAAGGAAACGAGTTTACGTGTAAAATGAAACATTAAAATGATTATATGAAAATCATTCTTAGTACCACCCTTTTTAAACAATGTTAACCACAAATAATCAGTTGGTTAGTTCCCTTATCTTTACCTTGTCTATGGAGCATAGACAAGCTGAAAAATATGAACAGGCATGATAAAGCCAAGAGAAGTAAAGTGGTACCTGAACATGAGCAGGAAAACAGAATGATGAAGTTTTTCAGATGCCATGGAGGACTTTGTGAGGATCGAGCTGCCCGCTACAATAACTTGAAGGAACAGCAGAGAGTTCGAGTCTTCCTCTCCATTCTTCGCCAGGTTTCAGTGCAATAGGCTTTTCGATGGCAGCAGCCTCCACACACAGCATGAACTTGTACTCTTCATCTCCAAAGTCAGCCATTGCCTTTGCTTTCTTATCCCAAGGATTCCAGACCACTGCACCAGTAAAATAACTATGTCACCTATTTATTGCCTTTGCTTTCTTATTTATCCCAAGGATTCCAAACCACTTCAATTGTCCAGCCATCTTTTTTTTCAAAAAAGAAACACTATATCGTAGAAGAAATGAAATATTCAAAAGGGATGGAAGCATCCCACGAAAATCAGGGTTACAAAAGAAAATAAGACATAATTCAGATCTTGAGTGTGAGATCCCACATCAGTTGGGAAGGAGAACGAAACATTCTTTATAAAGGTGTGGAAACCTCTCCCTAGCAAATGCGTTTTAAAAACCTTGAGGGGAAGCCCGAAAGGAAAAGCCCAAAGAGGACAATATCTGCTAGCGGTGGGCTTGGGCCGTTACAAATGGTATCAAAGCCAAACACCGGGTGATGTGCCAATGAGGAGGCTGAGTCCCGAAAGTGGTGGACACGAGGCGATGTGCCAGCAAAGACGCTGGGCCCCAGGGGGTGGATTTGGGAGGTCCCACATCGATTGAAGAAGGGAATGAGTGCTAGCGAGGACGTTGGGCCCTGAATGGGGATGGATTGTGAGATCCCACATCGGTTGGGGAGGAGAACGAAACACTCTTTATAAGGGTGTGGAAACCTCTCCCTAACAGACGCGTTTTAAAAACCTTGAGGGAAAGCTCAAAAGGAAAAGCCCAAAGAGGATAATATTTGCTAGCAATGGACTTGGGTCGTTACATGTAGTAAGTTCCCAAACATGTTGCCAACAGAAGGATCAATAACCAATTATGACTGATGATAAAAGTGTGGAGGCTATTGTACGTCTCAGACTCTTAACCTTTCTGGTGATCACAAAGGAAAAAGAAAAGAAAGAAATAAAACAGACTTGGGAATTTCTTACCAGCATCTGGAAGTCCTTCCTTTCGAACCACAAAAGTCCTCTTCTTCTCATGATCCAGAATTGCAATCTTAGTAGGAGTGCTAAGATATATCTTGTCCACCTAATTGAACCCAAACACAAAAGAGAACGTCTGAATACAATGCAATGAGGAAGAGAATGAGAAGAGAGATATAGTACTTGAACTCACTTCTGATTCAAAAGTTAATGCATCCCCCTGTTCAGTAAAACGCTCTCGATGTTGCAAGTTGTCAAGATAGTCCAAGGTCTCCAGACCTTCCACCCGAACTTCACTGGCCATAGGCAACTATCTCTCTTAGATACAAGATAAACGAACTTTGAATTACTCTCAACAAATTTTCAAATTTTCAAATTTTATTCTGCCCATAAATGAAAATGAACTGCAACAGTAGATGGTTTACCATAAACAAAAAAAAAATAATAATAATAATAATAATAATAATAAATAAATAAAATAACTCTTTCTTTCTAAAATGAGGAATAAAGAGGAGACCTGAGGGAAGCAAAGTTTAAAAGATGGAAAGATAATTACAAGAAAACCCTTCAGAAGAACAAGGAGCCGAAAAGAAAATATCCCTTTACCTCAAACAAAACCATAAAATCTCCTAACAAAGAGATGAGATTCACTACATCAAACATTTCCCTATTAGATCATGGATGCACAAAACCAAGAGAATGCAAGGAAAAACAACTACACCTATAGAAGGCAAGATAGATGCCACTCAATGCAACCTTGTCAAGGATAAACGATGCAAATGAGAAAGGATTTACAAAGGACTCCCTCCCAAACTGTGTTCTTAACACTCCCAATAAAGGATTTCATAAACTAAGAGAAGAAAGGAAAAACAAATGGAATCGTAGCACAGAGGTTACTAAATGTGCCTTTAAATCCACCACTAGTAATATAATTGAAGGGATGGAAACCATACTTGTTCACAATAATCCTATGTCAAAGAGGGTCAGGCTCCAAGAGAAAACTCCTCAACCACTTAGCTAAAGGTGATTCATCGTACAATCTCAAGTTTCCTATCCTCAAAACCCCATGGTCCACTAATTTTGACACTACCTCCCACCTCAACAAGTGAGAACCCCCACTCTCCTCATCTCCTTCCAACAAAAAAAAAAATCTCATGAACTTTTCAAGCTCAAGCTAACATAATCAAAGACTTTAAGCAGGGATTGGAATTTCGAGACCCATTCATAACAGACCGGACAAGTCAGAAGAGTCGATCAGCCTCAGTTTGAGAAAAACAACTTCTCAATGATGAACGACATTTTTAAATCTTCAACATACAAGATTCCAAAACGTCAAGCTCTTGGGATTGTGACCAAGAGAAGTCCCAAATGAAAAGAAGTGAAGCTACTCACATCACATCCTACCAAATAGGCCCACGCCAATATCTTAGAATCATCATAATTCAACCCAATGACCAAATACTTCCCTCTATTAATCTTAAGGCCATAAATGGATTAAGAAAAAACAAAATACGGTTAAGATTATCAACATTATCCTTGCGAAAGCAAAATATATATTGTGTCATCAGCAAACTGTAGATGCAATAACGCATTTCTCCACTCCCCTAGAGATCAAATGCTAAATCCATGCACCACCAACCAAAAGAGGAAAGACGAAATGTGGTCTCCCTACCTCAAACTTCTATCCTCTAGGAGCAACATCTTACCCCTTGGTTTAACTATTATTATACAAGAACGGTCTTCCTACCTTAGACCTCTAGAAACAAATATATTACCCCTTAGCTTACTATTAACAATAATATAGTAATCAACCGTTCTTATACAAACCAAATTCAAGCTCACCATTTTAAAAAAGAGCATTTTTTCCATAGCATCTTGTCTAGAAAATCCCAATCCACATGATTATAAACTTTTTCAAAATCAATCAGGATATTGACTCCTTCCTACTTATGACGCATATAATCCTCAACAACCTCATTAAGAATAATGAATTTGATCCAAAATTTATCTTCATGCAACAAAAGCCCCTCAAGAAATAGAAACCATAGCAGGAAGAGCTTTATTCAATCTATCAGATAAAACCTCAGTAATGATCTTAAATATCAAAACGTAACCAAGATAATTGGTCGAAACTCTCTAACCTTCTTTTTGCTCCTTAGGAATCCAAAACTAGAAGTTTTATTCGTGTGGAATCGATTGTACCTCTCTCATAGAGATCACTAAAGACCTTCCACAAATCATTCTTCAAGCAATCTCACTTATCTTGAAGGAAAGCCATCATAAAGTCATCCAAAGCTTGCCACCTAACCTCTATTATAGAGCCAAAGACTACCTTACAAATCTCTTCCAAATTGAAAGGTGCCTCCAATTCACCTTACTAAGTTACCTTGCTCAAATGAATCACATTACTGAGTTACCTTGCTCAACAATTTCAATTTAGAAAATGAAGGAACTTCAGGACCTCATAGAAGTGGTCTAGTTTAAATTACAGAAAATTTAAACTCGTTACTTGTCCTTCCTTAATATTATACCAATATTCAGAGGTAAATCTAATTATGCAGATTATTTCAATTTGATTGATAAAGTGTTGTAAAGTTTCTCACTGAGGCAGTTGTCCTAGTTCACAACGTCAAATTTCTCACTCAGGTAGGTGTCCTAGCTTACAACGTCAGGTTACTCTCTCTCTCTCTCTCTCTCTCTCTCTCTCTCTCTCTCTCTCTCTCTCTCTCTCTGGGGAAAAAAAAACATATCATTATTACCCAAAAAATAAAAAACAAAAAGGGAGGAAGACGAACATCCAAACTAGCCAACATAGATACTTTTCCCTCCAATTGACTAGTTTATGAAAAGAAGACTAATTACACAAAGACTTTGGAAGAGTATACCATCTAGACATCCAAAGCATTACTTTATAATTTGCTTGTTCAATAGCAAAAGAATCCTCAAAATNAAAAAAAAAAAAAAAAAAAAAAAAAAAAAAAAAAAAAAAAAAAAAAAAATCTCTTACTAGAGAAATGCATACAAAATATGCCTTGTGCATGAAGGAAAACAATCAAACTATAGTAAAACAAAAATGGCATAATTTTGATGATAAAAACCATATGGGTGCTTGGTGCTGGAGAAAAGAATTAAGCTTCAACTTGCTTGAAAAATGAGATAAGAGTAGGGATTATCTAAATCTTGATGATAGAAACCACAGTTATGGGCTCTGTCTTGTATGCCTTATACCATAACTATACCTTCTTTGGACTGTTTTGGATCAAAGCTGAGCACCCCATCGAAAATTTATAAATATTTGGAACCCAGCAAGTATTAGGTCAAGTTGCTAGTACCTTATGTCTGATACTGAAAAGTAAGTGTGATAGGCAAATGTGAATGAGAAAGGCTTTCCATCTGCATTGGTATTCCTAACACGTGATGTCAATGACAGCTCCCCAGCAGGTCCTAGAGCTACCCTCAGACGGTACTCATAACTGCAATTTAGTAAAAGAACAGTATTACTCAGAAGCATGGAAATTTTTGTGATTGCAATGCTGCATGAACCCTATATGGAATGTTAAGGAAATAAACGCAAGTAAACATGTTTCATTTTACCTGTGTGGCCAAACCCGTGCGTCCTCTTCAGAGGGCTTCAGGATTAGATCAACAAAAGTCATACTGGAGGTATTCGTTTGAAGAGGAGGTGGATTATTATCAATGCTCCAAAATCTGATTCTAGCAAATCCATGTCCATCAAGTGGACCAAGATTTGAAAACTGCAATGGATGGATAACTATCATGTAACAGGATGAAATCAACATAAAATTCATTCCATGCATTAAATTTCCAAAGAAGCACATACTTGAGGAAAACAAATTGGAATCCCTCCACGAATTGGTTTTGGAGGTTTGAAAATGGCCTGCACAGCAACAATAAATTCCATTAAATAATTTTGATAAAGCAACCTGAAATTACAAGAAATGTAAGTGTCAATGATAAATTAAGCACAGCTACAACCTTAAGCTCGAGGACAACAATATCAATGGCCAAGAAAATAATCAGGTTTCAAATTAAAAGAAAATTTCAAATTCATTTTTCACAGAGTTTTATGACTTTAGAAGAATAAATTGTACATCATAAGAAATAAGCATACAAATACCTGGAAATGTATCGAGGATATATGTTTAATAAGAAAATAGTGTAGGGCAATGATAACTATGATTTTCAGAAAGTTAGAATAGAAAAATATACAAATAATTTGAACGTTCTCTGAACCCTTCAACAATTCATTTTAATACGAAACAGAATGTGTTCAACGACAACCCAAACGAGTCACAAACTAATAACTGGGGAAGAGATGACCACCACCAAGTAACAACTCCAATCAAGGTTAATCAAAAGAACATAGTGATACAAAAGTATAGGTTTTTTGGAAATATTACATTACACCACAAACAGGAGCAATGGAAGATGGGGCTTGAACTCCTACCGGGAGGGGGAAACACGGCAACCAAACTGATGAGCTACCCTTGAAAGCTTTCTATTACAAACGAATCGATTGTGAAGGGCACTCCAGGAATGTTATACTATGTTTCATCCTTTCTATTGTCCTAACCACGAATTCTTCTATTATGAGCACCCAACTACCAAATATCTTTCATTACACGTAAAGTGACGAATTTAAATGCAAGGAAGGCAGCGTATCAAAGAAATGAGAACGATTTAGTTGATCCAAAAAATCCATGAAGAAATTTCAATAGCACCTTGTTACTAACAAAAAGCAGCTCTTCCCCATGGTCATTCTTCCAAGATGTCACGTGGGCCCCATATAAATAGACCTGAATAGAACAAACATGAATCAGTAGCCAAATAACGAAACAAAAAAAAGGAATCTGCTCAACTCTGAGCAACGAAATGGAAACATACAATTGTGGAATTGAGTAGAATGGTAAGCAAAAACAACAAATTCATTGATTAATAAATATTGCAGGATTTAGAATTAAAAGGAGTTTATGGACTTTCAAAGTCACAGGATTGTTTTCTCTGCAGTCCCTCACCCCCTTCTGAATGGGGAAATTCATTACAGTATCTAAGATCTTTGACGCACATAAAAATCAGAGATCGGAAATGTCACGCATGAAAATCGAGCATCCGATGTAGGATCCAAACTTACATGTATTCTATAAATACAAGAACAGATCACAAACATACAATTCAATACAGAAATCCACGAACTAAGAGACAAAACTCGCATAAATTAAAAGAATACGAACACCCTAAGTTAAAATCAGATCAACCCCACATTTGAGCAACACACACAAGCGGGGAGGAAATCCCGAATCCCGAATCCAAAATCCAAAATCCTAAAGCAATCATCTCATTTCTCAATCATTCATTCAAATCCAACAGCAATACCTCAGCAGAGCTACCACGCGGATCACGAAGGACGACTTTATCGAGGCCATTGATGCCCTTAACAACATCCACAGAACCGGAAGAAGCTCCGGAGGATGGCGTAAGCTTTTCGCCGCTCATTTAGAAGCCCTTTTTGTTGCTCGAATTCTTGTGTTCGTGTTTCAGATCGAGAATCTCTGCCGGAGGCTGTTAATCCATAGCCTTGAGCTCGAATCTTGATTTATATTGTTGGCATTTTGATCAGAAACTCGAGAGCATAACAGTCGTCATCAAGTCTCACTGCAAATCTCGGAATCTCGTGAAACTCCTTTCTCCGGATTGCCTTTTTGTCTTCACATTAAATTCCGTAAACAAAAAAATAATTTATTATTATAATTTAATTATACGAATATTAAATATATTAATAAGTTTTATAGAAATTGTGATTAAACTTTTATATGTTAAAATGGTAATTAAAATCTTATTTTAAAAAAATTATGTCAAATTTTAATAAGTATAAATTAAGGAATATAAACTTTATAATAATTTAGAACATACTTTTTAATTGTTTTTTTTATTTTTTAAATGTATTTTATTTCTAATTGATTCTCTAACCGTTAATTAATTATATTTTAAATTACAGAGACTAAATTTGTAACGCCCTTAATTTTCTAAACCTAATTAGTAACGTCGTCCATGCATGCATAATTCATTATGCCGGAGCTCATCATAAATAACCTTGGAAAAACACAAAAAAGTCTTGTCTAAAGATTCATAAATCCAAAACAAACTTATCTCCTCCGAAAATAAAACCTTCAGTAACTGAATTCAAAATAAATCTAAATAACAATATTCAATGCTTAAACGTGAACTCCTAAAACTATCCACTCTCCAACTTCCATGATATCCTCAGCTCCGCCGTCAACACTACATTTACACCTTGCCTTTACTTAAAAAATGTAAGTAGCACGTGGTTTGAGTATTTTATGAAATATAAGTGACTTTACTGTTGGAGTTAGCTTACTACCTGTTGTATGATGGTGCATGCCCCGTGGCCCTTGCATGCACCATGTTTTAGTATGTGATATGACTATATGATATATGAATTATGTTACTATTTATGCTATGAAACGTAATGGATTATATTGACTGTTGACTGTTTATGTTATGTGAAGTTATGAATGATATGTCAGCAATATATGTCATGGATACACGTAGTATTATCGAGTCATGTCATGAGATGTTTATGCAACTGGAATGTACTTTCATATTATGTAATATGTCATATAATGTAAGTCATGTGAGATGCAATGTAACGTAAGAAACGTATATGCTTACGGGTTACAAAATTTATTAATCGTTATCGGTTTAAAATAAGTAATTATGAAGTATATTTATTTTTATTACAATAATAAATATAATATGTGAATTTAAAATTTTTTGTTTTAAAAAATTAGGACTAAATTAATTATTACTAGAATTTAAATATCTATTAAATATATTTAAATATTATTACTAGAATTTAAATTAATTATTACTAGGACTAAATTTGAATCAAATTTAAAAAAAAAAATTAAAAAAATATATTTTTTATTAGTATCACATTTTAAAAATATTTATAATTTTTTTAAAATAATATTAAAAATTTTGGAGATAATTTATGAGATGTATATATACGTTTTTCTTGCTCATGTCTTAAAAAAAAAATTAATTTTTTTTATAAAGTAAATAGTGTTAATGCTAGTTTTAAAATTCCGTCTCGTAACTTTAATAGTAAGATATAATGTATGATAATTATGTTTTTTAGAATTTTTTTTTTAATTTAAGGGATAAAATATTTTTATTAATTTAGCTTTATATTAAAATAATTTAAATTAGTCCAATAGAGATGGAACAAATTTTTTTTTGTTTCTATATTAAATATGTGCATGGTATAATAATCATTCCTATATATAATAAATTTTTGAATTTTTATTTAATCTCTATAATAAATATGTAATTATATACGTGTATTTTAAGAAATTAAATATCTATTAAATATAAATTAAAAATTTATTAATTTAATAGAAAATTAGAAATTTAGTAAAAATATTTTAAAGTCATTATACAGGTCAACTAAACATAATTTAATAGATAAAATATTCAAAATTCGGTAGCTAATTTTACAAAAAGGTAATAGTTTTTTTTTTTTAGCGAATGAGATATATTATATGCTTTAATTTATTTAATTTATTTGATGATAAAAGAACTACATAATGTATGTAACAATCCAAACGCTGGCAGATACCTCTTTTGGTTTTTCCTTTCGAGTTTTCTCTCATGGTTTTTTAAAATGTGTCTGCTAGGGGGGAGAGGTTTACACACTCTTATAAAAAAATACTTCGTTCCCCTCTCAAATCGATGTGAAATCTCCCTTTCGAGGTCTGTCTAGCGTCCTTGCTGGTACTCGTTCCCCTCTTCAATCGATATGAGATCTCACAATCCACCCTCTTTGGGATCCAGTGTCCTCGCTGACACACCACCCAGTGTTCCCCTGACGCTGACACATCACTCAGTGTCTATGTGATATCCCACATTGGTTGAGAAGGAGAACGAAACACCCTTTATAGGGTGTGGAAACCTTTCTCTAGCAGACGTGTTTTAAAGCCCGAAACGGAAAGCTTCAAAGAGGACAATATCTTCTAGCAGTGGGTTTGGGCTTGGGCTTAAGCCGCCGTTACAATCCATCCCGTTCGGGGCCAACATTCTCGCTGACACTCATTCTCTTTTCAAATTTACATATATACACACAAACACACGAGTTCAATCTTTGACTTTTTTATTAGGAGTGTACATAGTTTGGATTGGGTCGGGTTCGAAAAATCTTTTGAACTCATCTTAAATTTTAGGTTAGTTAGGTCGGTGATTATCTATAGAAATAGAGTTCACACCCCAACTCAACTTAACCCAACTGGGTTGAGTTGATGTTATTAGGTTGTTTATTATTATTATTATTTAATTATTTAAAAATTAATTAACAATTTAATAAATTACCTTTTTTTTCTTCTCTTTTTAGTCTTCAGCATTCGATTCTCACATCAATTTTGGAATCGCTTCCATTTACAGAAAATGGCGAAATTAGAGCCCAGAAGCTTCCAATTCGTTCGCTATCCACAACTCTGCGTGGAATCGTTTTCAATTCCAACTCCTTCTAGATCAGATCGTCTTTGATCAAAGTCGAATCTGCTACTTAATTTGATTTCTACGTCACGGTATCATCTCTTAAAGTCACTGCGGTGATTTCTGACCTTAATTCTTCCTTTACGTTGTAGGATCGTGATCGCTTTGCTCGAATCTTACTTCACAATCACAAGGAATGCACAGATAAGGTCTTGAATTCGACGCAAGAGCAGCGTCCTCCCTACCGCTGTGCTTTCAGTTAAGTGATCCTTGATTTTAGTTTAGAGATTATTGATTGTTTGCTTCTAAATCTGGAAATAGGGCCGAGTATTGTTATAATTGGGATTAGGCGTGTTAACAGGGGAAACTGAATGAATTGGATTGAGTTATCAATTTGAATCTTCTTTTGAGTTGAGTTTGTGAGTTCTTGATAGGAACGAATCGGAATTTTTTGTTAAAGGGAAAGTTACGTACGCTTAGCTGTTGTGAAATTAGGTTATGATGTAGTTTTTGTCGATAAAATTTTAGAAAGTTTGGGAACTTTTGTTTTAGATTCAATCCTGGCTCAAAATGGTATCTACAAGTTATAGTGTCTATAAGCATGTGATCACTCTGTTTATGTGCCCTAGGCCTCGACTATAACTCTTATCAAATTGGTAAAACTCAAGCCACCTTACCAATTGGACGCTTCTTGCGGAATCAACCTAAGGAAAAGTTTTAGAATGGATTAACTTGATGATCAAGATCAAGAGTAAAGAAAACTGAATGGATTAACTTGATGATCAAGATCAAGAGTAAAGAAAACTGAATGGATTAACTTGATGATCAAGATCTAGAGTAAAGAAAACTGAGGTTTGATCAATAGTATTTGAATGACTCTAGCATGCAAGTTCTAAACACAAGAATTTGCCTTAAGGTCTCAACAAATCTAAAATAGAAACTCTATTCTTTTCAATTCCAAAAATGTGATGTCTACCCTAAAAGAAAAGAAGAAAAGAAGGTTTTATAGCCTTTGACAACTTAACCTAGTGACACATAACCTCCCTGTTAAAATGGCTAGTTGATGAGAAATATCCATAACCTCCGTACTAAAATGGCTAGTTAACGAGGAATATGGTAACCTATGTGAATTACAATATAATCTTAACTCCTATATTAAAAACTAGAAATTAGCTTAAATGACAAACAAACATTTAAATTTTAATTAAATGATGCAATAAATGGAATATGCTTATTAACCTTCCTTGGACTAGTTCCATAAATTTAACTCTGAGTTCATTAAGTGTCAATTAAATTGCATTTAATGTATCTCTATCTTGAACTTTAACACTTTGCACAACATGTAAGGAAGGTCTCCAACCTTTTTTAGAATTTCTTTTGACGAGCTCACCGTAGCTTGATTATATGTGACTAAAACTTGTTGTAACTTCTTGACTCTCCTCCTTGTAATTGGTCGTTGGTCGATAACCCTGAAATATCAAACATCGACTACAAACGGTAGACGGATGATATTTTTCTTTGAAATGGAAGAGGGAGTGCAAGATAACTAAGAGGGGAAGATATAAGAAAAATCACACTTTTATAAGTTTATTGTCATCTAGAATATTACACTCTGCTGTACACACAGTTGTTCTTCCTCGAGAAATGCAAATGAAAGAAAAATAAATTGCAGACCACCTAATTGCTCTCCTGAAAAAAATTGAATGAAAAAATAAAACTGAAAACTAAACATATGTTCAAAAATAGAAAAAAAATGCAAGCTCACAACATAGCTTTTAACATAAAAATGAACACCAAATGCTTAATAAAGAGCAGAAAAAAAAAATTAAAGATGTTTGCAATCGACTGCAGGCGAAAAAAACAAAACTCGAGTTTCGTCCATCAATCATGAACACAAGTCTCTGGGCAACAGAAGCAGCTAAAAATGCACTGAAGCTGTCCCTTCCACTCCTTACCAGTTGAGTTCAATCAGTTCAGGAGGCTCCTTAGATCTAATCTAACAACATATGGATTTGAAAGCCAAGCTTCTTCCACTGGTAATATATAACTGCAGGAAACTGAGTGAAATGATCAAAGGAAACCATATAAGAACAGTTAGAATAGTTGAAGGGCCATTTTATGCTTATTCTGTTTCCATTTTGGCAACTTATAAAAGGCGTCTTTAGTCATTCCAAACTTCTCCCTGAATTCTTCTGATGAAAGGTATGTCTGCAGAGTTTCAAAATTAAACATCTCAGAAAAAATCATGTCAAGAATCTATAGATTCAACTTGAAACATGACTGTTTTAGTGTTACCTCTCGTTTTGTCACATCAATGTCTGAAATAGGGTCGGCTGACGTAGTTTTTAGACGCTCGTATGGATATATTGTGAGGCCTTCCTCATCTTCGGCCTCGCCTTCTTTCACATCTTCTTGTATGGTGAGAGTTTCGATTCTGACTGGGACTGAGTTGTTCTCCTTCTCCTTATCCTTCTCCTTATCATTATTACTAGTCTCTGGTTTAGGCTTGGTAGGCTCTGGAGTCACTTCACCACAATACAAGGTTATTTGTCAGTTACAAATGGCATGAAAATAATCTCCACACAGTTATAAGTTGAAGCCTACCTTTTATAGAACGCGGTATGATAGCTTCTCGAGCAGGTGGTGGTCTTTCAAAACTAGCACTAAGGGCTGCCAATGTTGAAGATTTCGCAACAGACAATTTTGCTGAATCCGAGCTTATTAACTTCGGGAAGATCTTTCGATTCATTGGGGGTGGCGTAGAAAGGTTCCTTGCATTAGGGTTCTCAAAATTAGCAGCCAATGCATTGAAAGCAGGAGACCTCCCCCTTACACGGACCCTTTCAGGACTAAAAGACATGCTCCTAGATCGCTGTGATTTGTCTGGCACTGCAGACCTCCCACCGTATGCTACTGGTCTTCTCTTTGGTTTCTGAGTAATAGAGGAGTCACTTCTTAATGGATGCAATAAAGACCAGGAAACTAGGAAAAGAATGTGGAGCAGGACAGTCGATAATCAAGGGAAGACATGAAGCGTATATGGTATTGGATTATGAGTCTTTTAAAAGAAGTGATACGATAATCGAAAGGAACGAACTGCAGATTGATAGAAAAAACCTTACATCTACAGTAGGAGTGCCCCCACTTTTGACTATCGTAAGTTTCCTTTGAAACGAGTTTCCATGCATCTGTTCATGATTGAAAATGTCAATATCTTGCTAACATTTTTAGATACTACTAGAATAATTGTTGAATTCTTACTGAAGATTTTGCAGAGTCCCATGTGAAGAAGCGTGTGAAGAATGGAGGTTCACTTCCTTCCGTGATAATATACACCGGAGCTTTAGAAGATAGATTTTCCAACAGAAAATCATGTTCAAGAAATTTCTGTTGCGATACAAAGAAAGTTAATCAATAGTGAAAATACCACGTTTGCTTGAAAAGTTGACCAAAAACTTTCAAAGACAAAATTATCAATGAACAAACTGTGAACTTTTAGTATCAGACTCCCAAGATATGGAAAGGACATGATATTGATGATATTAATCCCCCAAGATAAGAAAGGACATGATATTAGAAAAGAAAGAGACCGACACGATGAGGAGAGATCAATGAAAAGTAACATGTGATGTTGGCTGCCCTGAGCTTACAAGATTAACATAACTATGGAGGGAATACATTATTCGTACCTCACCAATAGTTAAAGCTTGTAGTCTACTCCTAGAGTCGACTTGTTGGCCAACCCATACAAATATCTCTGAGTGATTATCCAGAATGTACATGTCTTCAGTCATCAGATCATCTTGATCAAAGTTATGTACCTCCACCACCTGCAAAACTTCACATTAACCAACCTTCTTGGGAAAGACATAAGGTTATTTACTGTCACTAGCTTGTCAATGTTGAGTATTTATAGATACCAAGGAGAAATGATTGTTCTAGTGATAAGGGTTTGAGTATCTCCTCATCCTTGCTTGGGATATTTGGAGATACGCCAAGGTTTGGGTTCAAGCTCTAAGTTGAAAATTTAACAACTTTAATAGCTTTAAACTCTTCTTGTCTTGAGGAACTGACTTGGGTTAGATAGGGACTAGGGGCATAAGGGCTTAGGCTCCCACTACTTACCCCAGCTATTAAAACAAAGAATCAAACTAAAGTGAAAATAGGACATCATAGGAATACATCTATTTCCCAATAAAACTCAGTAAATACGAAATGAAAAACACATATATCTATGGACTGGAACGAGAAAAGGATGTACCTTCAAATTCCCTGCACGTCGGCATAATCATCACAAGATCAAAGGAAAAGGGGTCAAATTTAAAAGTTTAGCAGAATTGAAAGGCACAAGATAAAGCTTACAGCTTTCACCAGCAGGAAGAATAATACAGACCTCTAGAGAAGGTACAAGAAAATAGGTGAGGGTCGCTCTCAGCGTCTCGTGCAATTTTTTGGCTAGGATATTCAGATTTGCCTCCCAGCAAATTCCAAAATTGTTCAGATTCTGTGCCTTCTTTTTGAGGTCTAGACTGTACATTGGGCTGCTGACGATAGGAAAACATGTAAGAAATCAACAAGAAAATGTTATAAAACAGTATGCAAGATGCTAACCATTTGGTTAAAGATGCAGTAAAAGAGAATTCTAGCCGGTCTTTGTTAAACAAAACTTGAACTCGCTCGACTTCTTTGCCAAAATAAGATTTGGTATAGCTCACCAAAGAATTGCTTGTGGATGTGAAATGAGATGCAATAAATTTATGTAATCAGGTTTATTTCCTACAGAACACATTATCAAGAAGCTTCTACAACAAACTCGGTTTCCAAGGACAGAAAGTACACAACCTTTATCAAATCCAGCAACCGCTCAACAAGTTCTTGATTATCTGAGCTTGTAAGGCTTCCAGTCCATGTAAAGACAGTGGAGCTGCTATTCAATATGTAGCAGTAGGAGGAATTCAAAGACGATGCAACCTGACAAAGGAGAATATATAAGCTTTGAGGTAAAAAGAATAGCTTTCGGGTTACGTGTAGTACTGATTTAACATGAAATTGAAACAAAAGGTCTAATATTTGAATCCTTTCAATGTCATTTCCTCTCTAAGTGATGCTAATAGATCAGACACTTAGTGTCTCAAATCAAATTAGCATCTACTTTGTGAGTAAACTTACTGTCTCAATATCATTTAACTAAAGACATCCTTATCATAAGCGTGCATGACTAAAGAACTAGCGGAACGTCATGGTACAAAAAGGTTAAACCACTTTAGGAAAAGTACTGACCGGGTCTACTTGTATTGCTTGCATATTTTCAGGTCCAGAGCCCTGAACTCTAAATAATGCAATCCCATCCTCTTGGTAAGTTTCATCTTGAATTTCCTTCTCCGCAACATAATTCTTGTATCCCTTACTTAGGCCTCCCTGAAGTGTAATTCATCATATTATCTTTCAGACAAGGAAAATAAGATTTCTCCTGCAACTTTCTTTAAATGCAACTTGAATCTAACAGACCTTGAAGACAACAAAGCCTTGGAAAATTGAATGAAATTGTATCGGTTCACTCCCTTCGTAAATGCGTGCCTAGGATACAATGTAATGAATCAGAAACAAGAAGATATTAAAGACATAAATGTACATCAAGTAACAATCCAAGTGATGAATCTACCTGGACTGGAAGAAACTTTAATGACTCAACCATCTTGTTTACCAGTGATAATGCTGAAGCTCTTTCTTCCTGAGGGAGATGCACAAAAAAGAAATCAGACAATAAGGGAGAGAACATACATTGGATAATTGAAATCTAAGATGCTGTATAATGAAATAATACAACTGATAGCATGGATTTATCCCAACATAACAAATTACAGTCTTCCCAGTTCATAGTTACCGAAAAATATCTTAACATACGACTAATTTATGACGTTAACTTCTCCCATAGCCATCATGTTAGTGTAGGAATTGAATGCTTAACTGGACAGTAAGCTAGTTAAATTTTGCTGTGATAAGCTTGTGATTTCTTCATTAGAAGCCTTGGGATCATTATTACCTCAACGCTTTGCTTCCCAAACCATGTTCCTATAAGATATTCGTCTCTATCGTCTCCAGGGTACGAGTATTGAAAGATATAGCAATCTCCACTGTAAAATTTGGACTGGTCGGAGGCAGGAATGAGAATCTTTTCATTGCCACTAACTCGCCAAACCTGTGTCATGGAGGAACAGGAATTGTTGACCATAGAAGAAAAACAGTTAGCTATATTTACAAATTAACTCATAAAAAAGAAGTTCCAGAACGCGTAAAAAGTAGATTATGATCTTGGATTGATTAGCCACTGCTAATTCATATACTTGACAGATATCAGAGATTCCATTATACTTCTCATAGCTAAATAGATGCCTGGATGAACTCTTAGTCATCCTCTATGCGTAAACGCCCTTCAATGATATTTGTGTCACTTATTCTTCAACAGGAAGTAAATAAATTATCAAGATAGATTCACATCAGGTCCTTTTTTTGTTCAGATATACTTGAAACTTTCTACTTCTGTTCCTACAATCAATTGTGAGAGCTTCAGAAGCCACACCTGCAAGTTCCCAGTGCAATCAATGTATGGCTGGGGTTCTTCTTTTACGGGATCAGCTTTTAGAAGACCCTTGACATTAACTCCTTGGCGCTTCAGAAGAGCTAAATTAGACACCAAGAACCAAAACACAAGAAATGAATTTCTGGTGGCAATATAGATTAAACTGATACATCGACAACACCGATACTTCCTAACCTGCAACCTTTCCTCGACCGTCCTCTGACACCACTACATTAGTAACTTGAGGCCACGAGTCAAATTTAGATCGGAATGTCGCTGTCTCAAAACCTTCAATCACGCAAGTGATTTGTGATCTTGGTCTATCAGGCCCATGCACCAGTTTCTGTTTACTTAACAACACAAGTTAATAACAAATTCTATAATGCCATGTTACACAGGTAAAATGGATTCAAAAGTACAGGGTGAGCTGACCTCGGCAGCTGCAGTTGCTTTTTTCCGGTCGTCAAGAGAGGTATTTCTTCCCATCCATACAAATACTTCATATCCACCATCTAGAATATAGCATTTGTGTGTTTCTAGCAGGTCTCTTGTCAAAGATCCAGCATCAACAGGTTCCAGTTGCCCCTTCTCAATTCTTTAAAAGCAAACATATAGCTTTCAGAACTACAGTACTGAGTTTAGAGGTACATAATAAATGGTTACCAACTTTCAATCTCACAGGAAAGTAGAATGTATTTAGTTTTAGGATTTATTGATGGTCATTGGTTATGACTCTAGCATGGCTGACAATTCTGTTCAAAACTATTGTAACTTGCTGAAGAGATGTGTGTGCGCATTGATATTCAATTACATAATAACATTGGTAGGATTTTCTAAAAAGGAGAAAATATATTACCCAAATAGCTTTGTTGAATGAGAATCAAGAGGCTTATCCTCATCACTAGATGTTTTCCTTGGAAGTGGAGCAAAGCCACCAAAAAAGCCCCAAAATTCTCCAGTTTCAGAATCAGCCATCAACTTTCCATCCTCTACAAAAAGTTAATTCACAAACTGATATTCCTCAATGATCACCTTTCACATCCAACTAACAGATCCATCGTTTACTTACCAATGGCAGCTATCTCACATTTTCCATTGTGATATGTATCTTTAACATATTGAACAACTTCCAATGCTTTTGCTCTCTCTTGAATGGACGAGTTCGAACCGTTAAATTGGAAAATCTTAGACTTGGTATCTAGAACAAAAATGTCGTCATGATTGAGCGAAGATCGACTGAAAGGAACCTGTCACCACAATTCCACATTCATAACGAAGCAAAAAATCCCAGAAACACCCTACCCAGAAAAAGAACTTACCTCTTTCACATGGACAACACGTTTTCCTTTACACACGAACAACCGAGTCTTATGTTCCTCAGCCTCAGCATGTTTGAACCCAGATGAAAATCCACCTTCTTGAGGTATAATACATGGCTTAAAACAGGACAAGAATTTCTCAGTCTCTTGACCTTGAACCTCACGATATTGTACAGCACGTCCACCTAGAGCTGCATCGAGTTCAATTGTCTTGATGGCAGCAGTACCTGATTCATCCTGTGTATTAATAAGTCACTTAGTCAAAACTTCATACAAAAAATGGCTGTTGAAAAGTACTTCCATGGTATAAATACTGTACCTGAGTAGTATCCCTACCAAGCCAATAATGAATATCATGCCGCAAGGCACCACTTTTTAAGGAGGTTGTCTGCACAAAAAAGTTAAACACATAAAAACATTCATTTGAGATTTATAAACCAATAAGACAAGCTCAAAAGACACTCAACAAGTTGAGTATATAACCTTTGTCTGTGTCCCAATAATTCCAAGACATAAACAGTAGACTATATAATGCTTTTTTAGGCAGATAAGTATGCATATAGAACTAATCCTTCACATATCTTGGATATCTATGTATGCATTGCTCTTTAGGAATTAATATCCATTTGTTGTTACCTTAAGAACAATATAAGAGTCACCAGTGAAGAACTTCCCATAAGAAGACTTTGGAACAGGAACAGGATTAAAATTCTCTATGCGCCATATTTCTAGCCCACTTTAAAGTGTCAAGGAACAAAATGTGGAAGTCATACAGGAATGAATAAAATCTTTAGTTTCTTGGAAATTTGCTAATCTGATCATAGCTCGGTAGATTAGATACCAATTACTATCCTAAGCGTTGAAATATAGTTTGATTGGATCTTTTTTGATGCAGTGTCGATATCGAACACAGAAAAATTCAAAATCTTAATCATTAAGGATACGCCTTTTGTCCTGCCCCCTGGAAAGCTGGGTCCAAATCTCTCATGGAGACAGCCATAGTTCTATAGTATTTCCCACCACAGAAACACAGCTATTCCACCCTGCATAACAAAACAAAGAATTATGAAATGAGCAAGATTCTAGGACAGTACAAAGTAAACAAATCAACCGATAATGTCGATGAGAAACTCGACACTTCCTTCCCGACCCAATTCTTAGAATTGAAAGGTTGCATAAAAACTTCAACATTTACAAACTAAAGAACCTCAGAAGTTAGAATAGTCTTGTAGCAAAGTTCAGAAACAACTTAGTGAGTTAGAACATCAAACAAACAGAAGAACAATAGCAAAAGAAAGGCTGGAGAGATCAAGGAAATCCAAATGGATTCACCCATCAATATCCAAACATAAATATAGACATACACATAGATATATATATATGTTACGGCCTAGCACTGTTCTTGAATTTCCATGACAATCTTTATTCAAAACAATAGCTTTAGGCCTAGAACAATACATAAACTAATTAGCCAACTCTCTAACTCCCTAGAACAATACATACTGTTCAAAACGAATCAAATCAAGTCTAGTTTCAACACAATTCAGCTCAACTAAGCCAGAGAACAAGTTCAACAGAATCAATCCATAAAACTCAATCCCAAAGACCCATTACTCGATCAGATCAAACACTCAACACCCAACAAAAAACGATTCGACCACAGAAATCTACAGTTTTCCCCAATTCCCATGAACAAAAACCCTTAAAGAAAACGACCCATGTTCCAGAATTCAAACCCCAACACTGAAACCAAAAGAAGGAACAGAAATCAAGAGAATCAAAGATTGATTCCGAGTACCCGAGGCCGATTAAGCTAATCGGAAATGGAAAATCCAAGCAGAGAAGCGCACCCAGATCCAGTCCCAGGGTCAGAATGATACAAACAACACTGTTTCCCACTTTTCACAGCGCACAAGAGAGAGAGAGAAAAAAAAAGACTTTGGGGGAGAGAGAAAGTAAAGTGTTGAGGTGAAGAAGAGAGAAAAAAACAAGTATAGAAATGTAGAGAGAGAAAGAGAAAGAGACCCACAAAAGTAGTTGTATTGAAAATGAGAGGCAAGGCGAGGCAAGGCAAGGCGTGCTGATCACTAACTGCAACAGAAGGAGGAGCCCAAACAAGCAGAAATGAACTGGAATCTTAATAATCAATTAATTAAAATTACTTCCTTTTCTTTTATGGGGATTTTCTTATGTGACAGATAGATTTATTCTATAAACAAATTTAATTCTCAAGCATTCTTTATATTAATCATTCACCAACTTTCAGCCCAGAAGAACTTGTTTCCATTATTTATCCATCATTTTCGGACAACCCTGTTTGTGTAATTCAATTTAATTCAACTTCATAGAATCATAGTCCAGGTTTTTTTTTTCTCTCCAAAATTAATGACTTGGTTTGGTTTTTATAGGTAAAAGGGCACGGAAAGCACGAAAGGAGGAACATAATTGTCCCGTTTTGTTTGATTACACGCTTAATCTCAGGTTCGATTTATTTGATATTTAAACAAATATGAGATAACTATATAAACTTTCTTTTCTTCTTTTTTCTTTTTTTTTTTTTTTGTAATTTTTTTGGTTTGATATGGGATTGAATTTTGAAAAATGACAAAAAGTTTAGGAACTTTTCATTTTATATTTAAACAAAATACTAAAAAAAAACTACCTAGCATAAAATTGAAAGTTCCAAAAAAGACTATTAATTCTACGATAAAACTGTTCATACCCAGCAATGCAAGGGAAGTCATCGATAAGATCCTAAAAGTCGTGAATATTTTTGGAATTGGAATAGCCATTCCAAGATAAGATGTATTCTATCATAACTAAAAAAGCACAACGGCAATAAATCCATGAAAGATTATTTGTAGAATAGTTCTATTGTGTCCAGCTTATAGAACAAATTCCTATAATTATGGAACTTATATGATTCTTTTTTTAAATTGAGTTGACTTGGAGACGTTGAAGTCGATTATTTGATCTTTAAATCATTAAAAAGTCTAAAATTTTAATTTAACAGTCCTATCTTAATTTTTAACACTGAAATTACTTCCATAGGTAAACGATATTGTACTCAAGAATTAAAAATATATTTGTCGGGTTTTTTTTTTTTAATATTAAGAAAATTGTAGCTTTTAATATCAAAATCACCATAAATATATAGGCTAAGAAAAAAAAAAGTCAAAGCATGCATGAAAAGCACGTAATTATTTTAGAGAAGCTTATATTTTAAGACAATTAATTATATGGTGACATTGATTGAATAATTCAAATTATGCATATGAAATGTGATCATTTAAATTATTAAAAAAAAAAAAAAAAAAAAAAAAGATTCCATAAAGCTCTATAATGAGAAATGAATTATTTAGTGGGTGATTTATTTAATTTGAAAAGGATGGAGGGCAATTAAGGAAAATGGACCAAATTGATTTTTGAAAAGCAATAATCAACCTCAATAATGCATATGGTCATACAGCTCAATTTGTTTTTTCATCCCCAAATAAAATAATGCTTTATTTATATATATATATATTTAAAATAATGTGCATCTTTTTGAAAAATATTATTTAAATATTTTTATTAATATCTTTAAACATTTTTAAAATTTTTTTTACCATTAATACTATATTTAAAAAATATGTACGCTCTTTATATATATATATATATATATATATATTATTATTTATTAAAGTATTTAGACTCGTTAAATTGAAAATTTATAAATTAAATTTAAATTTATCTAATTTCTAAAAACGGTAGATTAATCAATTTCATTTTTCAACCAATAATGTGAAATAAAGGACTTTAAAAGAAAAAGAAGACGAGGCAAAAAACGACTAAGACTCCAAAAAAAAAGGAGTTGAGCCTCGATTAAGGGGAGACGTACTTTATTCGAGGAGAGGTGTTGGATGAAAGTCCCACGGCTAATTTAGAGAATGATCATGAGTTTATAATCAAAGAATACTATCTTCATTCGTATGAGGCGTTTTGGGGAAGCCGAAAGCAAAGCCATGAGAACTTATGCTCAAAGTGGACAATATCGTACCATTGTAGAGAGTTGTGTTCATCTAACATGACTTTGTCATTTCTTTTCCTATATTTTTCTTTCGACAATTTTAAAATTTTTAATTTTGTGTCGGTTAAAGTCAAATTGGATGGAGGAAGTCAAAAAGATTGAATTCCATTGGGCCCAAACATTATTACAAGTTCTTCCTTTGAAAGGTTTATATGTGAGCTTAGTATCTATAACAAAATTTCCTAAGCTCTCGAACATCGAACACTTTTTGAACATCGAAATTCTTCAAACGTCATAAATTTTTCGGTCTGAAGATTCAATCTCAAGAACAAGCTACAATGTAACAACTCGATTTTCTAAGACCTCTGTTTAGGGTCATTGTTACATCCCTACGATTTTCATTTGATGGCTATTTTCGTTAGCGTTTTTCAGTCGTGCAAAGCCTCTTCCTTCACCTATCGTCAACTAGAAGGACACCTTGTGGGAATGAATTCGATCTTTCTCGATCTCTCCAATTCTTTCTTTTGTCACACTATAGTGCATTATTCTCATTCATGCACCCATCTTTTACTCGGGCATCATATTCCTACCAACTTCTTCAGTTTGTCTCCAAAGGTAACGGCCCAGATCCACGGCTAGCATTTATCTCCAAATGTAACGGTCCAGATCCACGGCTAGCAGATATTGTCCTCTTCGAGCTTTCCTTTTCAGGCTTTCCCTCAAGGCTTTAAAACGTGTCTGCTAGTGGAAGGTTTTCACACCCTTATAAAGGGTGTTTTATTCTCCTCCCAACCAATGTGGGACATCACACCAAACCACATACTATTGGGAGAGACATCTCTCTAGTACTATTTGTAGCACCCCATGTTCATGATACTGATTATGATTCAAAATTCGGGTTCGACACTTGATGGCTCCAACATTGCCTTGCATCCTTTATGACATAGTCACGTTACTTATTTCTCGCTTTTAAGAGTGAATACTATCCCACGAACCAACACATGTCCTTTAAGCATGCTCTGGTTAGAGGCAAATTCGAATCTAAATTCTTGTTCCAATCCTATTATATAGAATGATCGAGTTAAGCCAAAGTACAAACTCTGTACATAAAATCCTATACGAGTTCCTTTGAAGAGGTTTCCACAACCTTGGGTCCAAGGTTCGAGTCATATCATGTGATGTCCACATTGGTTGGGGAGGAGAACAAACCACCATTTATAGTGTGGAAACCTTCCCCTAGTAGACGCATTTTAAAGCCTTGAGGGGAAGCCCGAAAGGGAAAGCCCAAAAGGACAATATCTGCTAGCGGTAGATCTGGGGTGTTACAAATGGTATTAGAGCCAAACACCGGACGATGTGCCAGCTTTCTCGCTGTTCCCCGAAGGGGGTAGACACGAGGCGGTGTGCCAGTAAGGACGCTGTGCCCCAAAGAGGGTGGATTTGGGGGCGGTCCCACATCGATTGAGGGAGGAAAGAGTGCCAACGAGAAGTGCCAATGAAGACGCTGGAGACACCGGACGATGTGCCAGCTTTCTCGCTGTTCCCCGAAGGGGGTAGACACGAGGCGGTGTGCCAGTAAGGACGCTGTGCCCCAAAGAGGGTGGATTTGGGGGCGGTCCCACATCGATTGAGGGAGGAAAGAGTGCCAACGAGAAGTGCCAATGAAGACGCTGGAGACACCGGACGATGTGCCAGCTTTCTCGCTGTTCCCCGAAGGGGGTAGACACGAGGCGGTGTGCCAGTAAGGACGCTGTGCCCCAAAGAGGGTGGATTTGGGGGCGGTCCCACATCGATTGAGGGAGGAAAGAGTGCCAACGAGAAGTGCCAATGAAGACGCTAGACCACGAAGGAGGGTGAATTGTGATGTCCCACATTCGTATCCACCCTGGGGAGATTAATATTTTCTATAATTTAGTATTTTAAAAGTTTTTTTTTGGAGCCTATTAAGTATAAAATAAAACAATTTTTCTTTCCCAAAAGGGCAATGACTCAATCGAAAGTAACGAAACCTCAGGAGGGTAAAACAGTCATTTCAAACAAAAACCCTAATTTGTTGGCTCGCTAGGGCTTCCTCTCCTCAACATAAAAACCAAACACCAATCCGGAGAACGGCGGGTAGTCCTACGCTCTACATTTCTTCTTCGCAATTTGCTTCGATCAAAATTCACGTTCGAAGATCAAACAATGGGAGTTTTCACCTTCGTTTGTCGGAAATCCGGTGGCGAGTGGACCGCCAATCAGTACTCAGGCGACCTTGAAGGTTCCGCCGCTTCAACCTATGATCTCCAGAGGAAGCTCGTTGCGTCTGCTCTCTCTGTCGATTCCTCCGGTGGCGTTCAGTCCTCATTCTCTTACGTTTCTCCCAGCTCCGCCGTTTTTCAGGTATTCTTCGTTTTCTCTGCTGGATATTCGCTGAAATAGGCAAAAAGTTGTCGAGATTATCAACACATGTTCTGTTTTACCCGTTTCTCTAGTGGATTCTTCGAATATATTTGATTTTATTGCTTGATTGTTCTCGATCTCACGCATTTACTCTTTTATGTTTGATTTGGTTATTCTCAGTATTTAACTGATTGTGTTTTTTTTTTTCCGTCGATTTGCAATGACGGGATTATCTTTACCTAGTTTTTTCCTTTTTGATGTGTGAGTGTTACTTTAAGTTCGATCTGTAGGGTAATGTTGTTCATTTGCGAATATGGATTTTGATTATGAATTTGTTCAATCAGCAGACCTCCAAAATTTTTCTCAATATATGAACACATTTTGCATTTTGAATCATTTCATTGCTGGCAATCATATATCTAGTATGTTCATTGCCGTGTTTCTTGATTTGGTTACAAGTTATCTGCATTCACCCTAACTTTTACATTGCAATTAAACTTCTTTGAATAAGAAATTCTGATATTGTGTGATTCCTTGTTGGTAAGCTTTCTAGCAAAGTTAGATAGTATCTGACTGTATTCCTGCCTGTTATTGCCTACCATGTACGTCTACCCTAAACCTTATTATTTCAGGTGATCATTGGTGGTGCTAGTGGCGGTGGTATCATTAGTGGCGGAGCAGCGGCAGCCGCCCCTGCTGGAGGAGCTGCACCAGCTGCAGAAGCCCCAGCTCCAGCGAAGGAGGAGGTGAAGGAAGAGAGTGATGATGATGACCTTGGCTTTTCACTTTTTGATTAATTGGTATAATTACTTGTTATTGTTTATCAATCTCACAATTTTTAGCACTAAAATCTTCTCTTCAGGATATTATGTCTATGCACTTACTTGAATTTGCCAGTTCATTAGCTGTTCTTGTTAAGGACATGAAATTTTGCTACTGATCTTTGTTAAATGGTTGAGAATTAGATGTGTTCTTTCTGATTACCTTCCACTGATTTATTTTTCGGTACGTAGAGATGTCTATATAGCCCGTGGAGTCTGGATTTTGTGAGTACCTATTATCATATTTCACTTAACCAAGATTGTGGGCTAACCCGCCTTATAACCATCCTACCCGGTTTCTTCCTACCTGGTTTCTTGGCCTTATAACCATCCTACCCGGTTTCTTCCTACCTGGTTTCTTGGCCTTATAACCATCCTACCCGGTTTCTTGGTTTGAAGCTTTGCGTCGGCTTATTCTAGATGCACATAAATAAGAACAAAAGGAATAGTATAAATGTAGCAATATGAGCCAATTTGAGCATGGTTTAGACTGTAATCTTCCTGAAAACTCAAAATTTTCGATTTCGCTCTTTGGACTAAAATGAGTCAATTTTTGAATCCCCTCTCTACACTATTGCATTCAGTCAAGTCGCTCGATTTTCATTAATATCAGCTTCAGCTATGCCTTTGATCGAAGAACTATCTAACTCGCTCCTGAAAAGGGTTAGAAAAATACATTCAAGTTACTTCATATCAATCTAAGTTAGATTTCAACTAAATACATCTTCTGAAGCCAATTTCTAACCTTTCTAACCCAACCAAAAAAGAACAAATAAATTCTAAGCTACAAATAAAGCATTTGTAAAATTATGTTCCAAATCCCACTTAAACCCTATTGTGGCTATCATCTCCTTTTGTCCTTTGCTTAAGAAGATCACTATATCCATCAGCAGAACTGATAGCAAACTCAGTCAATGAGCTCACAGCAAATGACAATCCAGCACACAGCACTCTTATAGCTACTTCAGCCATTTTTTCAGCACTCATTTCATCTTCAACTTTCCCAAACTCCACCATTTCCATGTTCCCGCTCGATCCCTCCGCTCCCCCAGAACTCTGTGACCCGACTTGTATCCGGTGAGCGTCGTCTCGTTGCTGTTGTTGTGCGTGGAGCGACCCCATTCCAGCAGCAAAGAAGTCAAGTCCATCTAGCACTGGCTTCTCTTGGATTTCATCCAAGACCCTCTTCCATTGGATGCAAACTCCAAAGATTGGAAGTGCTGATGCATTTGACCGACGAGGAGAAAATGGAGGCTTTGTAACGTCGGAGGAATCCGAGTTTACGCAGCGGAGAAGCCATCCGGTTATTGCGTGCATATAAGATCGTTGAGAACCAATCCATGACTCAAAACAGCTACGCCAATTCCTGAGCTCTGTCTCGAGATTGGCTGATGCACGCGCTAGCCAATTTGGCTCAATGACACGAGATGAAGAGAGCTTTCTAGCATCCAACTTCGACGGTATACCGGCAAGTAGAAGCTTCGCTTCGTCTAACGCCAGCTTCTGTAGTTGGTGACATTCTGCCATTACCTTCCACATTCTAGCTAACCTGTTCATCACAAGAACTATGATGGCTAGGTTCAAGTTTAATCAACCATGTTCAACAATGGATACTTACCCTTGAACCAACTCTTGAAGTTGAGGTTGCAGTTCTTCATCTCTTAACGTTTCGATTCGTTTCGCCACAGCTTCAACCGAGTGGATCGAAACCTTTATCTGAGTATGCAGATCTCTCATGGTAGATCTTGTTTTTTCTACTGAAGATGGATCTTCACCTTTAACGTCTTGGTTCCTCAGTTGATTACATTTTTTCTCGTACGCGATTCGAATCTTTTCTCCAGACTGTTTCATAAGACGGAAATTATAAAGATCAGTCGTCTCCGCTGCTATACCTTAAAGAAAGTTCTATAAGACATCTAGAACATGGTTTGAGGCCAAATAATCATCTTTATCACGATCGAAGAATCGGCTCGTAAGATCCGAGTAGCCTAACTGATAGTGTTGTTAGTTTTAATGCAGGAAACATTAGAAGTCAAGAGAAGATTTGAGCTACATACCCTCACTTCCTGGTAGAGCTTCTTCTCCCAAGCATATAATCTATCTAATGTTGATTGATGACCGGGTGAAAACGAACTGGATTCTTCCGATATGTCGTCGGTGCTCTCGTAACCACTTTCGTCCTTAGTTGCAGAAGAGCTGATTAGAAATCTCGATGAGGAAGAGCGAGAAGAAGCTGAGCGGAACAATGCTACTGGATTCAACATTTTCATGGCTGCAAGGAAGAATTAGACTTCATGAACAAATGATTTGAACACAAATCACATATGTAACAGCCCAAACCCACCGCTAGCAGATATTGTCCTCTTTGGGCTTTTCCATGTCGGGTTTCCCCTCAAAGTTTTTAAAACGTGTCAGCTAGGGAGAGGTTTGCACACTCTTATAAAGGGGTGTTCCGTTCTCCTCCCCAACTGATGTGGGATCTCACAATCCACCCCCCTCAGGGCCCAGCGTCCTCGCTAGCACACCTCTCAGTGTCCGCCTCCCTTCGAGGCTCACCGTCCGGTGTCTGGCTCTAATATCATTCGTAACAGTCCAAGCCCACCACTAGTAGATATTGTCCTCTTTGGGCTTTCCCTTTCGGGTTTCTCTTCAAAGTTTTTAAAACGCATTTGCTAGAGAGAGGTTTTCACACCCTTATAAAGGGTGATTCGTTCTCCTCCCCAACCGACGTGGGATCTCACTACGAGAAGGAAAAAGAAGAAGTATTTGTGGAACTAACCTGTAAGTTCATTTGAGGTAGTCATGTAGGGAGCTTTTCTAGCCTCTAACAGTGCTGAGACCTCATTAGCTGAATTACAAACTGTCATAAACTGAGCTTCTATCTCTTTGATAACCTCTGCCATGTTCGTTGGCTTTCGGTTTACATAAACAGTAAAACCCGGTGTTTCGTCCTTTGATTCGAGATCGACCACTGCTGATTCTTGGCTTGTACTTGCAACAGGTCCAGCATTTTGGACTCTTGAAACGTCGATCTTCCCATTACCACGAGATCGTATGCCTTGTAGTTCATGGCCCATCTCGCTTTCATGGTTCATTTCGTCCTCGTTTTCATCCTCGTCCTCATCTTCATCCTCATCTTCTTCATCCTCGTCCACATCTTCGACAAGAACTTCCTCTCTACAACAACTTTGGCCAGTTCGTGTTCTGTCGTCCATGGTATTTACTCTATTGCTGTTGTCTTCCCACCTATAGCTATTGCCATCGTCTTCCTGCTCGGTTTCGTCTTCTTCCAGTTCAGGAATCCCTTCTTCTTCTCTAACTTGTCTTAGCCCTCTGATCTCATCATCCATTGCCATATGATCGAGACCATTGTTCGAAGGGTAGCCGTAGTTATCCAACGACGAAAACGGATTCCAGAAGAAGTCCCATTGCGAACTTTCGGGTGTCGGTGACGGGGGAGGGATATTTGGTCTGTTGTTAGGAGAATAAGAGAAGAATGAGGAATTCATTGGTGGGGATTGCATTGGAAAGAAACCATCAAATCCATATTGATGCATAGGTGAATAAGATTGAACTCTCACTATTTCTGGTGATTGAGGTCTCTCTTCTACAGAAACTGCCCCATTTCCTCCCGATCTTAGGTAGTTTACTTTCACCACTCGATTCGGTTTTGACTCGATCGGAAGTTGTGGAAACGACCTCGGCGTTATTGATATCAGACCAGGACTTGTTTTCTTCACAGGTGTGAAAGGTGGTGTAATGAATGAATCTAACAACAACTCACGAGGTTCATATCCATCGACATACTCACGAAGAGCGGTAGATACTCGTTTTAACGACTGGATGTAGGCTAGATGTCCACAAGCTAATCGTCTCCGCTGCTCAACAGCTTGTTTGATAAAGTTCTTCCTATCTTTACAAAGTTTAACAGCCTCTTCATCTTCCAGCTTTGACATGGAACATCCCATATCTTGATTTGTCCCCTTTGTATGAAACAAGTTTGTGACACTACGAATTCGTTAGGCTCGAATCGAAACCGAAATCACGAGGATATTGCTGTGTGTTTCTTGCCAGATTCATAAGGTTTCTCTGGGCTGTTCAAGCAAAAGAAGCAACTTCAAGGCTTGAATTACTTGAGTATTTCAAAAAAGTATCCTAAATGCACACACAAAACAAGGAAGCAAGATCCTAATATCAGAGAGAGGGTTTTGAATATTAATGCTTTTCTTAATTTTGAAGTTACAAAAAAAGAAATCTATGAAGGAGATGCCAAAGATTTCTTCTGAAACAACAAGAACTTCTCATCCTTAACTTGCTAGTTAGAATCTCGAAAGGAAACGGTAACAACCAAGCCCACCACTAGCATATATTGATCTCACATCGGTGGGGGAGGAGAACGAAACACCCTTTATAAGGGTGTGGAAACCTCTCCCTACAAGACGCGTTTTAAAGTCTTGAGGGGAAGCCCGAAAGGGAAAACCCAAAGAGGACAATATCTGTTAGCAGTGGGCTTGGCCCATTACAAATTGTATCAAAGCTAGACACCAGGCGATGTGCCAGCAAGGAGACTGTTCCCGAAAGGGGGTAGACACGAGACGGTGTGCTGGTCTCGAAGGGGGTGGATTTGGTGGGGGTCCCACATCGATGGGAGAAAGGAATGAGTGCAAGCGAGGACGCTGGGCCCTGAAGGGGGGTGGATTGTGAGATCCCATATCAGTTGGAGAGGAAAACGAAACACCCTCTATAAGAGGGTGTGGAAACCTCTCCCTACAAGACGCGTTTTAAAGCCTTGAGGGGAAGTCCGAAAGGGAAAGTCCAAAAAAGGATAATATCTGCTAGTAGTGGGCTTGGACCGTTACAAATGGTATCAGAGCCAGACACCGGGTGATGTGCCAGCAAGGAGGCTAGGCTGTTCCCCGAAAGAGAGTAGACACAAGGCGGTGTGCCAGCAAGGACGCTGGCCTCGAATGGGGGTGGGATTGTGAGATCCCACATCGGTTGGAGAGGAGAACAAAACACCCTTTATAAGGGTGTGGAAACCTCTCTCTAGCAAACGCGTATTAAAAACCTTGAGGGTAAGCCCGAAAGGGAAAGCCCAAAGAGGACAATATGTGCTAGCGGTGGGCTTGGGCCATTACACTCAGTTTTAAAACGGTAGAGATTTCCACATCCTTTGAAATGTTTCGTTCCCCTCTCCAACTAATGTCAGATTTAACAGAAACCGAACAAATTTTGGATTCAGATCCAAAAGAACAATAAAGAGACACAAAACAAAAGGATAGGTATATAAAACTACAAAATAAAGAACAGAAAGTAAAGAACAGGCAGATTGTAAATGATGACTGCAATATATCGAGCTTAGCAAAACACAAGAAAAGAAGATAAAGGGCTCAAAGTAAAAAGAAAGGAGGACCCATTAGCAGAATTCACATGGAAAAACCTGATCAAACATCAAATGGGTGAGAGAAATTCATTGAGATGAACAGAGATATCAGAAATTTACAGTTCAACAAGACATATAGAACCAATATTCTCATTTCCCTCATAAAACAATGGCAACCCAGAAGAACAAACATTGAGAAAAAGCACATAATCCCCTGAAAATTTGCAGCTCAACAAGAAACAGTGAAGAAATCTTGTGATTCCTAGAGAAAACAATGGAAACCCAGAAGAAAAAACACATGATCCCCTGAAAAATCACAATCCATCAAGAAATAACTCAACAATGTGGCGATTTCAACAGAAAACAATGGCAACCCAGAAGAGGAAACATTGAGAAAAAGCACATAATCACTGGAAAATCGCAGCTCAACAAGAAACAATGAAGCAATCATGTGATTCCCACAGAAAACAATGGCAACCCAGAAGAAAGAACACATAATCCATCAAGAAATAACTCAACAATGTAGCGATTTCAACAGAAAACAATAGCAACCCAGAAGTGGAAATGTGGAGAAAAAGCACATAATCAGTAGAAATTCGCAGCTCAACAAGAAACAATGACGCAATCATGTGATTCCTACAGAAAACAATGGCAACCCAGAAGAAAAAACACATAATCCATCAAGAAATAACTCAACAATGTGGCGATTTCAGCAGAAAACAATCGCAACCCAGAAGTGGAAATGTGGATAAAAAAACACACGATCTCCGAAAAACTACAGTCCATCAAGAAATTTTATTAACAATGTTGCGATTTCTACAGAAAATCACAAGAACCCAGAAGAACAAAAGCAGAGAAAATCACAAAAACACTGAAAAATTAGGGGAAAAGTACCTGACGGGATGAATCTAGGCCGGCGGAAAGGAACAGAGAAGAGTGAAAGATTGATTGATTACAGACAGTGAAAGAGACGACGATGAAGGTTAGAGAGAGAAAGAGGAGAGAGAAGAGGGTTTAGAAGAAAGAAAAGAAACGGTCAAAAAAACCCAGAATGGAGGAAGAGGAAAATCATGAAAGAAAAATAAAAAACTAAAGATCCATTCTCGTCGGGTAGCTCATTAAAGAAAGCTCATACGACCTTTCCAATACATTGCCCTTTCTTTTCCCTTATATTTCAATAATGCCATTCCCTATTTTTTATATTTATATATTATATTTATATTTTATTAGAAAAACTTAAAATCAGTAACAATTGAAGCTCATGATGAGCCGATATTGTCCGTTTTAGCCTATTACGCAACACAACTATCAACCTCACTGTTTTCACACCCTTATAAGGAATATTTTGTTTCCCTCTTCCATCGATACTGGATCCACAATCTCCACCTACTTTGGAGCTTAGTGTCCTTGTTGGCACCTGCCACTTGTCACAATTGCACTTTTGATGGCAGCGTACTTGCGATTGTGTGACACTCACTTTCCAACGACAAGTGAGTTAAGTCAATTCGTTCTTACGTCGCTTACGGCCAAGCGACGTATGCTCAAGCCTTTGGAGCTCAGTGTCCTTGTTGGCACCTGCCACTTGTCACAATTGCACTCTTGATGGCAGCAGACTTGCGATTGTGTGGCACTCACTTTCTAAAGACAAGTGAGTTAAGTCAATTCGTTCTTACGTCACGTATGGCCAAGCGACGTATGCTCGAGACTCTGGCCTCAGTTTAAGAAGAAGGTTTTAGAAAATCACTTTCTAAAGACAAGTGAGCTAAGTCAATACGGCCAAGCGACGTATGCTCGAGCCTTTGGAGCTCAGTGTCCTTGTTGGCACCTGCCACTTGTCACAATTGCACTCTTGATGGCAGCAAACTTGCGATTGTGTGGCACTCACTTTCTAAAGACAAGTGAGTTAAGTCAATTCGTTCTTACGTCACCTATGGCCAAGCGACGTATGCTCGAGACTCTGGCCTCAGTTTAAGAAGAAGGTTTTAGAAAACGAGGGCAGAGAGATTTTTGAAAAAGACGTTATATATGCAAGCAAGAGAGTAACAACAACGACTCACAGTATATAACTATTGGTAGGGGAAAGTTGATGGGTTTGATTCTGATACCATTTATAATAGCTCAAGCCCATCCTTAATAAATATTGTCCACTTTGGGCCGTTACGTACTGTCGTCACCCTCACGGTTTAGAATGCATCTATTACGAAGAGATTTCCACACTGCTATAAGAAATTGTTTGTTTCCCTCTTTAACCAATGTGGGATCTCACATCGACTATTAACCTTAAAGTAACTTTTTAATACCATGAAATTGATTAAGCTCGGCTTTCTTCATGACTCGATTAATGTATTATAATCAATGAACGAGTAATTAATTAAAAAACTATCTTAAAATTGTTTCTAAAAAAACAATAATTGATATGATTAGGTTAATCCCAAAAAGCATATACTTTAAAATTTTCCAACACAATCATTGAAAATTTCAACTCCTCTAATGGAGAAACCTTTTTATGATCCCAATGCAAATTTCAAAAAAGAAATAAAAACTATTTATTGAAATTATTTCCTTTTTGAAAAAGATTCTTTTTCTCTTTCTTTTCACACTAAAACTAAAATATTCATACATTTAAATTACTTAAATATGTTAAATGAATACGACTTTCTACGATGGTGCACCACCAAGAGACAATTATCAAACGTGGGCATTTCGTATGGAGACTTATTTGGAGGCGGTGCACCACCAGTCTTCGATGGAGACAATTATCAAATGTGGGTAGTTCGTATGGAGACTTATTTGGAGGCGGTGCACCACCAGTCTTCGATAGAGACGTTCGTATGGAGACTTATTGTCCCTCCGCTTCCAGCAAATCCTAAAGGAAAAGAAGACACAAATGATCTTGCCTATTTGCCTAGCTTGGCTAAGACAGAGAGGAGTGAAGCAACGAGGCTGATAGTTCAAGAATAACGAGTGAGATTGAGTGAACTCTCATTCATCGTGAAATTAGGTTCAGGATTGTCCACTTTGAGTATAAGCTCTCATGGCTTTGCTTTGGACTTCCTCAAACGGTCTCATATCAATGAAGATTATATTCCTTGATTATAAACTCATGATCATTCTCTAAATTAGCCGACGTGGGACTTTCATCCAACACGGATAGAAAGGGGAGACATAAATTTTATGTGAGAAAACTCAAAAACTCAATTTTATTCATTTTTTTTTTATATATTAAGGAAAGTAGAAATAATATTTTAAAATCTTTTCTTATATAATTTTTTTTTAGGTTAAAACACCGTTCATAGGGTCTGGAAACCTTCCCCTAGCAGACGTGTTTTAAAGCCTTGAGAGGAAGCTCGAAATGGAAAGACACAAAAAGGACAATATCTGCTAGCGTTGGATCTGGGCTGTTACAAATGGTATCAAAGCCAGACACCGAACAATGACAACGATGTTCCAGCTTGCTCGCTCTCTCCCAAAGGGGGTAGACACGAGGCGGTGCGCCAGTAAGAACGTTGGCCCCAACAGGGGTGGATTTGATGGATGGTGGCCCGAAAAGTTTAAGAGCTAAATTAAAATTTTATGGAAAAAATTATTTTAGTCATGAATTTTGTATTTATTTTATTTTAGTTTACATCATTTCAAATTTCAAATTTTAGTCCATATAATTAATTTAAAAATAATTGATATGTTTTTTTTTTTCTCAAAAAATAACAACAAAATAATAATTGAAACTAAATAAATTTTGTCCTGAAAGACAACCAATCAGAGCTCTAGATTCTGTACGATGTCTGAAGACTGGTAGAGGCGCCAGTTATATCCGGAAATCGATTCCCAGCCGTTGGATCAGCTCAAACTCCAACGGCCACAGTGTTATCAAGGTCAAATTATCATCCGACCGTCCGATTCATATGAGGACACGTGTACGGCCAGAGGTTCCAGGAGCTTGGTTTATTGGTAATTAAGTGGAAAAGGGGTGGAGAAAAAGGGAAAAGGAATAATTATTATTACTATTATTATTAAGAATTAGAAAAAAGCAAAATAAAGTGAAAAGTAAAAGATGGGGAACCTGGTCCCACTTAAAAGAGGAGCCTCAGCTCTAGCCTCGTGGATTCCTCGATTTGGGTATAGTACGAAAATGCCCCTAGTTTCATTTCTAAATTACGAATATGCCACTACTAATGTATTTTATTTTAATAAAAAATAGTTTTATTTATATGAACGGAAACTCGTTACGTTGTCACGATCCTACTTTTTCAACAGTGCAGAGTCGTGATCTTGATATGCTCATGACCAGCCTTAAGGGGAATCACATGAGGGTCAAAACCTGCTATCTTCATAGTTAGGTTGTGACGTTCTCTCCCACTTAAACTAGTCATCGTTCTTAATAACTTACTTTGGGGCACAACCATTGTTAGGTTGTGACACACGTCATTGTTGACATGAAAAATTTAGTCAATAGAGATGAATGACATATAAACCCGGCTAAAAAAACTCTATAAATATAGATGATCAGGAAATTCAAAGAATTCTATCTATGTAGCTGATCACATGCGTATATTCTATCTCGAATTGCCAATCAAGCAATAAAAGAGTGTTTAGCGATATTGCCTCCAAACTAATACCACGATACCGACGATCAACGGGAACAAATGGTTTTCAAGGAACTCCATCCTCCCTAAGTAAGATTATGTCGAATAGGGTGAATTAAACGAGAAAGCTTCAGCAACTCCAAAAAAATCACAAGATCAACGATAAAAACCATGAAACAGCTAAAATTTTGAGATTATAGCATAAATATAATTGACAATATTGTCGATCATCGTTTTTAATTATTATTTAAATTTAAAAAAATCTTAATAAAATCAATTTAAGGTTACTCTAAGATTTTATAAACCTACTTATTATAATTTAGAAAAGTTGAACTTTTATGCCCTATAAGACAAGTTTTGAAATAAGTATATTAATGTGTATTTTTAAAACGAGTATAGGTTGTCACACACGACAAGAAATGACCAACCTACGCGACATTCCATTCGTTTGACGCGCACCATTTGGTTGCATGTTGTCTCCAACATAGGACAAGTAGTTGAGTTGATATAGTTTCTCCCGAGGAGATGAACTTTGTCCACGTAACGAAAATAACAATATTTATAAACGTTTTTATTTTTCTAAATTGTTGTATGAATGGAAAACACATGATTAAGTTTTAAATGACGTGTGTTGTTTCTTCATATGATATTTGTGGAGGGTGCAATAGTAAAACATGTGTCGTTTGTTCCCCATCTCTCCTTTGACTCACAAATCGACCTTTGGTTCACATACAACAACATTGGGTCTCCATGATTAACAAGTCGCATCGAATTTGTATAACTCTTACCTAGGTTTTTGGGTGATCATACTATGTTCGATCTTTCCTTCGTGCAATCAGTCTAATAAAATGTTCCCGTTTGCATTTGAGTTTCTCTTTCACACAATGACGACCATCCAGACAAATGTTGGTTTATAGGAAAAACTATTTTGCTTCAAACACCGGATTTAGAATGCATATTTGCTTGTATGATTTATAGTTCTCTTAAATATTAAATATGTTACATAACATGATGTTTAGAGGGACCTGATAATAGAACGAACGGATGATCAAATGATACGATTTCTAGCATGTTTACGAGATTGTTTGTGATATTTACCTCCTAACATGTTATGTATGTTTCCATGCACGTTTACACAAGATGCCTTCATTTTGCCCGTTGAACGTGTCTTTTTCTTTAGTCTTTAATAATTGTAGTAAAATATATATATATGTATTAAAAAAAACTAACAATATTGAAGTTGACAATGTTAAGAAAAGACCTAAAATCCATGCCACTAAAGAAAAAGAAAGGATAAGAGATTGCATGATAAGATGCATATAAAATTATAATAAAGTAAATGGACACTAATGTATGATAATATGAACATTTTTTATTCTTAGGATATCATTTATGGAAGCGTCATGTCACACCATCGATCACTATTAAAATAAACTTTATTCAAATTTATAGACTTTAAATGTTTCGATCACAAAATCCAGAAAACTTGATACCCACGTTTATTAACAAATACTTTTATTGAATTCAGAGGTTTAAATTCTCATACGCTATCTTTATAGTATTAAAAAGATAAACTCCTCCGTTTAACAAATAAATTTAACACTACCTATACTAATACCTTGAAATATGAGGAATTTGTATAAACTACGTATGAACTATGAGGTTTGTTAAGATCACACTCTTTAATTTTAAATTTGATCAATAATGTAACGACCAAAAAAAATAAATTAAATAATTAAAATAATTAAAATAATAATTTTCCCTAAACTACTCCCCACTAACCCCTCCTTCCTTTCTCAACTATCTCTCCTCAACCAACTCATCAGTCAATATCCCAAATCAGAATACTAGATCATCCGTGGTTCCTACAATTAAAAAAAAGAAAAAATACAAACAACCGATCATCATCAGTGGTTCCTACAATTAAAAAAAGAAAAAAATACAAACAACCAGATTTACCAGGAGAGCTGGAGATTTAATTTGGAGATAGATCTTGTTGTTATTACCATAAGTCATGTTTCATATCTCTGATCTCTTTTTCATTTACCCAGATCAGATTTCCTTTTTGTTTGTCTAATTATTCAAGATCAGTGGTTCTCTTGCCGAGTTATTTAAATTTTTAGTTATGATGTTAGGTCATAGAAAAATAATTCTGAACATATTTTCTTTTCCTTGTGTCTAATTATTCAGAATTAGATCCGGTTCTCTATTATGATTTTAAGTCAAAGAAAAGAACTAGAACAGATGAGGCAAATATTTGTAACAGAACAGATAGAATAATAAATACAAAATAGAGAGTAAAAGAGAAGAATGGGAACAAAAAAAATTAACAGGTAAATAAGAAAGGAAAGAGGAAAGAAGAAATGAAAGATTTGAAATGAAAATTTATCTATGAATTTTATATTTTAACAAAATTAAAGGAAGAAAAAAAAGAATAAAATACATATAAGATAAGGAAAGATTTGGAGAAAAGAATTAATTAGAATAAAAAAACAATGAGATGACGGTAGGGAGGCCAATGTACTGTTAACAAAATCAAAAGAAAAGAAAAAAAAAAGAAAAAGAAAAAGAAAAAAAAAA